>NC_061109.1:3874630-3905549 GCF_015104395.2 Macrobrachium nipponense
TTAATTTTTTCTTCTCTGCCTAACCGTTAAAAAGGCAGGAGAGAGAAATAAAGCAAATATCTGAACTGAGGACGTAAAAAAGCACCAACAAATGAAAAACGTAAGTTCTTAATTGAAAATTAGATCATCTAAAATAAAACTCAGTTCTGCTCGACTTGGCAAGAAATTATGCTCACTAGTAAGAGAGGGAGCCCAACCCTTCAAGGGGAACTGCTCAAATATAGAGAGGAAACGAATTAATTGCACATGAATGGGGTGTTAGGGGGGGAGGGGGGGGGGGGGGTGTGGGGGGGGGGTAGGGAAACCATCATAAGGATATGGTAACTTGAAAATATTAAGAAGAAACGCGCATTTATTAGGAGCCTAAAGAAAAACAGTCCGAAGGCAAAGTTCGTCGCACATATGCTTAAAATTAGTTAAGGTCAACTCTTAAAAAAAGAAAGGAAAAAAAAAAAAACTACTTCGGAGCGTATCATCCCGAACTTGCTGGGCAAATGACGAACATTCTTCTAACTGATAGAATATCATCTAGTGATTTGCGCTATAATGGATTTGTATTTTTGATTTTCCCATATTAAAGGATGAAACCTACTTTCCCTTTCCAGGAGTTTTGTGTGGAGAGAGAGAGAGAGAGAGAGAGAGAGAGAGAGAGAGAGAGAGAGAGAGAGAGAGAGAGAGGATTCATAATGAATACTCTAATTGGCTCATAATTTCACCGTGATTTATTTACTTGGGGAACAGCTGGTAGTGGAGGTTGCCCACTACAAGCCGTTCTGCCACAAAAGGCTGAAGGAATATATGGAGCAACTGCGTCGCGAGAAGAACAGTGCTATCAATAACACCAAGGATAATAGTGTTTCGGAGTAATGGGTTCTCTTTGAAAGTTGCCCCGCCTAATAAATAGCTTCATGGCTAAAATCAGAGTCCAGTCGCGCCCCTACACTCGAAGAATGTTAATGGAGATTTTTAGAGAAAGACGAGGACGAACTCAGCTCTTCAGGTAAATAACTATACTTGTAAATTTCTTAAGCCAAGGTTTTCTGCCATTTATTGACTGAATGTTAAGAAATTTGTGCTTTATGAACCGGAAGAGATCCTGGGAGGCTATTGAGTGCCAGGTATTATAGATAACTAATGAATATCCCAGCCTTCACTGTTGTTGTATAATAATAAAGGAGAAGTTCGAGTTTATTTAAAGATCCTTCCTGGAATCTGCAGGATTTCGAAGGTGACGTCCAAAGGATATCAGCTTCCTTCTCTCCTAAAGCTAAATAACACCAGAAGCACAATTTTCAGTGGTTCTTAATTACATTTTATTTCTGATTAGAATCTATTAGGACTCGCTATACATATCGAACGAGCTTTTAGTAAGCTCTACGTGCGATGGAACCCGCCGCTGCCGTCTTCTATATCCTCCCAATCCCCTACCCAACACCACACACGGGGCGAACAAACAGATGTGCAGGAGGGGGGTGGATGTCTCCCTTACCGTCCCGTTTTCCCTACCTAGCCCGTCCCCAATAAGGGTAGACAAACTGGTTTGCAGGGGGTGGGTGTCATGTCTCTCCTACTGTCATCTGGGGACGACAAATTATAGATTATTATTATAGAAGATGGATGATCATCCTGACGGAATATTCTTCAACTGAGGAATCATTTAATCCAACAGCTACAATCATACGACTTAGCACAATCTAGCGATTAACGTAATTCATCTCGTGTAACCCGATAAAATTGTCAATTTTGCAGCCTATTTTCCTTGGGTCAACACTCAAAACACTTTCATCCTTTTGATTTAAATAGGCCAATGAAATGTTCATATATCTCCAGAGTTTTATACTCGTTACCTATATAGCCCTATTTTTTTTTTCAATTAAATTTCCTGATGATGAGAGGCCTCTTAAGAATTTCATCGCAGTCTCTTCACTTTTCATTTAGTTTCTGATTTATACAAAGAACTAGTGTTGGGTCTCATCATAAAAAGGAGAGATGGAAAAAAAATCATCATATTTCATTCCTGAAGAGATGTTTTCATTATTTAGAAAGCCATTATATCACCTTCCCAATAATTTGGAAGAAATGTACACGTCCAAATGAAGACGTTTCTGTTTTCAAACAATTATGAAAATTCTTACAAACCTTGTTTATAACAAACACACACATACACACACTCACATATTTACTTTAAAGAATGCAAATGGAAGTATTACCAACAAAAGGGATGGAGTGATAAAAATTGCTGAGAATTTCTATACGATGCTGTACAACAGTGATATAGGAAATAACTTTGTCAATAGAAATAATGAAACTCCTAAGCCGGTACCAAAAGTGACAGTAGGAGAAGTAAAGAAAGCATTAAAAGCCATGAAAAGAAACAAAGCTCCACGAGAAGATGGCCTAACAATTGATTTAGTAATAGATGGAGGAGATATCATAATAGAAAAAACTCGGTGAACTTTACACAAAATGCAGGAAAGAATGCTCTATACCTACAGCTTGGAAAAACTGTATCATTATATTAATTCACAAAAAAGGGAGACACAAGAGACCAGAAATATACCGCCCAATAAGTCTACTTTCAGTAATATATGAAGTATTTACAAAGATCATATTAGGCCGAATAAAAAGACAGCTAGACTTTAATCAACCAAGAGAGCAGGCAGGTTTTAGAAGCGGGTATTTAACAACTGACCATATCCATGTAATTAAACAGCTAAAGGAAAAATCAACAGAATATGACAAACCACTATGTATGGCATTTGTAGACTATGAGCAAGCTTTTGATTCTGTCAAAACTTCAGCAGTAATGAAAGCCCTTCAAAAGCAAGGAATAGTTGAATCTTATGTTAGAAGACTTGAAGATATCCATACGTGAAGAATAGCAATCCCAAAATTACATACATAAAGACAGTGAGAAATTTACGATTGAGAAAGGAGTTAGACAGGGAGAACCCATCTCTCCTAAATTATTCACATCATGCCTAGAAGAAGTTTTTAGGAATTTAGATTGGGATAATGTGGGAATTAGCATTAATGGGGAATACCAAAGATGATAGAAGACTTGAATAGAGAAAGCAGAAATGTAAGACTGAAAATAAATATGAGTAAATTTAAAATGATGTTCAATGAAAATGCAGAGACAACAAATACGGGTTATGGACGAACCTCTAGAGATTGTTAATGAATATACGTATTTAGGACCGACAGTAAGCGTTTCCCCAGGGCATGAGACAGAAATTAAAAGAAGGATAAGCATGGGATGGAGAGCTTTTGGTAAACAAAATAAGATTATGAAAAGTAAAATGCAACTTTCTCTAAAAAGAAAAGTATTTAACCAGATGGTCTTACCAGTATTAACTTATGCATAAAAAACTTGGAGCCTTACTAAAGCCTTAGAACGTATGCTAGTTACAACTCAAAGAGCTATGGAAAGAATAATGATGGGAATAACACTAAGAGACAGAAAAAAGAGCAATATGGATACGAGAGCAAACTAAAGTAGAGAATATTCTAACAACAAATAAGAAAAAGAAATAGGCGTGGGCAGGACATATAATGAGAATGTCAAATAATAGATGGACGAAAAGAATAAAAGAATGGGTCCCTAGAGATTGCAAACGAAGCAGGGGAAGGAAGAGAAGACGATGGATCGACAAGCTAAGAAAATTTGCAGGTACAAAATGGCACAGAAAGACCATAAACAGACGGGAGTGGAAGGACATGTCTGAGGCCTCTGTCCTGCATTGGACTAGAAACGGCTGATCATGATGATGATGATGATGATATATATATATATATATATATATATATATATATATATATATATATATATATATATATATATATACTTAGTTCCAAAAATGCTTCCTTTTTTATTTTATTAGATAATAATAAAACTCGTCGAAAAAAATCACACACATTCAATAACCCCAAAAGAAATCAGAAGAGAAAAATCACTTTTAAGATCATAAGTGCTAGATCACACGGGGAGAAAATGTGGGAAGCCCCAAGAATCGTCATTCTCTGGGTGATTAATGACGAAGTGATTGGTGAACCTTTTTCGTCTTGGGAACCAATTCCTTTTCCATGTCTAGCCCGTTGATACATGGTTGGAATTCTACTTCATGATGGGAGGCATCAGAAACTGAAATGGATGTATATTTGAAAGGCTTTTAGTCTGGCTGTCAAACAGTACGAGGATATTATGTTTCTCTCTCTATCTCTATCTCTCTCTCTTATATATATATATATATATATATATATATATATATATATATATATATATATATATATATATATCTATATCTATATCTATATCTATATCTATATCTATATCTATATCTATATCTATATATATATATATATATATATAGATAGATAGATATAGATATTTCTACGGAACTCCCAAGATTCATAAGGAGGGGTGTCCTTTAAGGCCCGTCGTTGCCAGTTGCAACAGTTTCGAAATCTCACATTAAGCACAGCATGGATTTTATGGATCAATCAAAAGAATTACATAGGTTCTATGTATAGCCTAGATATCGTTTCTTTATCACAAACGTACCACCGAGTTTCGTGCTCGATTACTTGAAGAAATTAGTCCCAGATAACATTTTCAAGCCACCTGTGCACATAGATAAACTTTGTGATTCGATTAATATTTGCTTTGAATCTACAATTTTTGAGTTTAATGGTTCGTTCTATCAACAAAAATCCGGGGTCTCGATGGGCTCACCTCTCTCCCCTATACTGACAAACTTATGCTTGGAATTTTTCGAAAAGGTTTACGTTGACACACTACCGGAAGACATTAAGCCAGAAATTTGGGTTTAGTTTTGTAGTTGATATTTTTATTGTTTATAGATACGGCGAGGAAGCCTTCCATAGGTTTTTAGAGTTGCTTAATGGTTTTTTGCCCTCTTATTAAATTTACAGTGGAAAAGAAATGGAAAATAAGCTACCCTTTCTGGACATGGTAGTTCATAGAGACATGGAAAGTTGTGGCTTTAAATTCAGCGTGTATAGGAAGAACACTTATATTTATTACTTCTCATATCATAAACCTAAAGTAAAGCACAATGTTTTAACCAATTTGTTTTTTCGAGCATACCGAATATGTGATCCCCAGTTCATTGACGCAGAAATAAATTTCTTGATAGATAGTTTTACTAAACTGTGTTACCCAAAGTTTTTTTTTTATACTACAGCCTCTATCTAAAGCTAGATCGATGTTTTACGCCCCACATGACATAACTGAAAAGGTAGATTTTAAGGCATCTCTCGTTCTTCCATTTAATGAAGAGCTTTATCAATTTTCTAGGCAGCTTACGGAAAAAAAGAACGGCTTTATCATAGTTTTTAGGTGCAGCCAAGAAGGAGCACATTAGAAATAACCCGGGAAATAGAGAGAACGTAGGGGTATATGTAATACCTTGCAGTGACTACAATGAATAATACTACGTGGGAGAAAGCGGGCGTTCCATTGATATGAGAAGGGAAGAACACGTTGCTGCTTGCAGAAAGTTCATACAGTGCAACTGCTCAAAATACATGGGAGAAAAACCACACAATAAATTTTAAAGGTACAAAGGTTGTTTTTGCATGTAACGACAGGACTTTGAGACGAGTAGTAGAAAGGGCGTTAATTTCTCTAAACGAGACCTTTACAGGAAATACTGGAATTACAGATAATATAGCTATTTGTGAAGAGATAATAAGAAAAGACTGTTTGTGCTCCAACATGTCAGTTCCTCGAGGCGATATATATTTTTGTGAACAAGATCACAAGTGATGGTCGAAAGCTATAAGTTGCCGTACAAAAAATATATATTATAAAACTACAAAAGGATTTTACATCATTGTGGATTGTATCCCTAATATATATACATACATACATATATATATATATATATATATATATATAGTATATATATATATATATATATATATATATATCGATATATGATATAGATAATAGATATAGATATAGATAGATATAGATATAGATATAGATATATGAGTAGATATAGATTATAGATATATGATATAGATATATATAGATATAGATATAGTATATATATATAGTATGTATATAGATATATATATATATATTATATATATATATATATATATATATATATATATATATATATATATATATATATATATATATATATATATATAATATACCTTGCGCCTTCTGCCAATTCATAAGTGCGGCGCTGAAAGGTACAACCATCTTATATGTTAGTAATAAATGCTTTGATCCCCATTAATGGTAGTGCCCATTTGCAGCCATATGGACTTGTGGGGAGCAGCCAGCGAGTGATCCATGGGCCTCATGTACCGTTTCATTTTGGAAAATTACTCTCAACTGCTGCTTAATTTGTACCTGATGCCACATACTATTTATCATCATTTCGTTATTCCTTCATTTCTGATAATAATAACAATCTGTGATACGACCTCCAACTTACTTGGGGCGCGTGCTAAAATCTACAGCCAAATAGCGCCTTGTTCTATCAACGAAAATTTAAATAAATACGATATATTTTATTAGAATGGTTCTGTACTGTTTCCCACGCACATTATTTTCTACATTTTCATCCTAATAAATATATCACAAATATCCTATCCTAAAATTCCTGCATCTTTAACTAAACGCAAAACAACAAGAACAACAACAAACTAATTTGTAGGATTACTCCCCGAGTAAGCATAAATTAGATATGGCGCTGAATTAGCAGAGTAATATAATAGTTTTCGGGAAGGAAATTACTATCTCTTTTTATATACGTTGAAGAAAATCTTAAACGCGTCCATTTTCTTTTTTCTTTTTAAAGTTCAGGGTACACAACAAATTCCGTTGCGAACTGTGTAGAGCATCAGGATGCTGAATATAGCTGGACTGACGCCTAAATTTGCATACTGGAGCAAGTATAGGCTCTATTTGGAGCTCATAAACTTGGAAGGAAATCCTTTCAAGCGAGTAAATTTCAGTAACCTATTTTTACTTCCGCTGACTAAAACACACTGATGGTATCAGGGAATACAAGTGATGATTTTGCCCCAATTCCGGGCTTGTTCGGCTTTTTTTGGGGGGGTTGGGGGGGAGGGGGTGGTTAAAATGTTGAGAAATCCTAAAGTGGAAAGGATTTCAAATTTTTACTATTAAATGAAATTTCCGAGAGAATAGCTTGAATATCATCGCTCCATTTTTTTTTTTGTATAATTTGAAAGGTAAACTGTTATATAGAAGCTTCGTGAAATATATCACTGTTATCAGGTTTGATTTCCCCCCCCCCAAAAAAAAATCATAAATAATGATATTAATATCTATAATGATCTTACTAATGATATTAATATCTATAATGATCTTACTATATATATATATATATATATATATATATATATATATATATATATATATATATATATATATATATTATTCAAACAAAATTCTACAGGCAGCAACAGGCCTTTTCCCTTTAGATGTGCACACAAATAAACAAATAAACAAACGTTTCAGAGTTTAAGCATTATACTAGACCATCCGTGACTGGTTTGGTAACTGTTTATTTACATGTTTAACAAAAGGTCAATAGCCATACACATACCGATATCCATACCATACCTATATCCATATCTGTATCATACCCATACCTATATCCATACCATACCCATATCTATACCATACCCATAACCATACCAGTGCCCATACCCATACCCTTAACCATAATCATGCACATACCCATACCATATCCCTACCTTACTCATACCCATATCGACACCATACCATACCCATATCCAGACCATACCATACCATACCCATATCAGTGCCATGCCCATACCTGCATGTGTACCATACCCTACAAATAATATTCAGCAAAAGTTTATGGCAACACAAGCCCGGTTTATAGGGAAGGTGCAGGACACGGCTAAATTAAGACTTGAACTTCTCCTACAACCACTTGCTATCACACACATTAATAAGACGGCGTCTCCTGTCATCTAGTGAGCAGTCTGTACCTGAGCATCAGGAAATTTTAATTTTGGTGGCTAATTTGAAGGATCACTGCAACTTTAAAATTTCATTACTCAAAAAAAAAAAAATAAATAAAAAAAATAAAATAAAAAACCGAAAAGCACCCGTCCATATTGATGAGTACTTGGGGCTTAATCTTTCAGAATATAGTAGAAATATTCCTCTGTCAATTTTAATGTCGAATTCAAATGACCTTGGGGTAGATAGAAAACAATTAAGATAACTTCGTATTTTGTGTCTACCCCAAAAAGGGCAGAGGTCAGAATTCTGACCGGTGTAGATGCATTTTTCTTTTCAAATTTCTTTTGGGTGCAAATTTTTTTTGGACAATGCTAAACTCGACTCAGTACCTAAGGATATGTATAATTGAGTTGAGAATATAATTATGGAACGTGATGAATACATTTACTTAGCAGAATGAAGAAATATAAAAATAAGTCTACAAAGAAAGCTCGGCTAAAGTGTTTATATATATATATATATATATATATATATAATATATATATGTGTGTGTGTGTGTGTGTGTGTGTGTGTGTGTGTGTCTACAGTCTGTTAAGTAAAGGGGAAGAAGACGAAAGATCATTACACAGAAACGTAAGAAAATAGCAGACACAACAAATAGTATAAGACCTGCCAAGGGTTAACATAAATCTTAATTCAGCTTTGTAATATGCAATAAATATTCTTATAATCATACAGATTAATATGCAAACAAACCATGATTACTAGCACCACAACGGGGAGGCATATGATATGCATATGGGAGCTGTATCACAATAAAGCGCACTCAATTTTGTGAATACAAATGAAAACATAGGAATTTACTCAAATTGATCTGATCAGCGCAAGTATTCTGAAAACTAGGAATCTGTTTACCGCCTCGCAATCCTTTCATTGGCAATATCTCCTTGATTGCATACACATCCCCTCAAAAGGATCTTTATTTCTGTGTCAGATGGCGAGCTGGCAAGTCATTCCAGCTCCATCGTGGAATTAGAAGACCTCTGGGAAGTTTGCAGAACATATCAAACCATCGATACCATTTAATACTGAATTATGTATTCCCTTTTTGGTTCGAAACAAAAAATAAAACATATCCTGACTGCTTACAATTTAGGAAACTTATCAGATGAATATTTTCACACCTTTTAGACATTGAATAACAAATGCCCATCAGTATCAAATTCATCTGACCTTGGGAATTACAAATATTGCAAAGATTTCTTTTGAAACACCAATGTGATTTTAACATTATCATTACCCACCCTTCATTTCCGGTCACTTATTAACTGAAGGATAGAGAAGTTTGTCAAAGTGTTTGCATCAGAAAAAACGAAATATCGGTAGTATTTGTAATAATGGAGTTTCTTGTCGCTTTTCTGGTTTGAATAATCTTCGTGCCTTCTCATTTTCATTGAAGTAACATTACGGGCGCCCAATGTAAGGTTTTCCTTTTTTTCTTTCTTCTGTCAGTTTTGAGGGCCTGAATTCATAAGTACAGATATATATATATATATATATATATAATAATATATATATATATATATATATATATAATATATATTATATATATATATTATATCCCCCAGGAAACTGGATATTGAAACCGTTCTATTTCAGTACATCCGCTATTTGTAATGGTCAAGACTCTTCTTAATTTTTAAGCTACAAATGTCCTTTAATATCTAATTCGCTCTACCTCAGAATTAATGAGTTTTCATATGTGTCAACTGAAGGGGAATTTTTAGTTGATAATCATTTCGTCGGCTCCCGGCCGCAAACCTAGAAACCCAGAAATAAGAACATACAGTGAAGCGCCTTTAACCACACAGCTGATTAGTGGGTTCCTAGGTTTGAGCCCGGGAGTCGACGAAATTATCATCGACTAAAAATTCCCCTTCAGTTAATATATATGAAAATGCATTAATTATGAGTTAGAGCGAATTATTAAAGGACAATTGTAGCTTAATGCGTATACGTATATGAATCACGGTGATGTGGTCAGACTCATATATATATATATATATATATATATATATATTATATATATATATATATATATATATATATATATATATATATATACATTAAAAATTAAGAAGAGCGTCGATAATCACAAATTGTAGATGTACTGAAATAGGACGTTTTCTGAGGGACGATAGTAGCTAAATCCCCATTACCTTCACCCCTACCCACCCACCCCTCTCTCTCTCTCTCTCTCTCTCTCTCTCTCTCTCTCTCTCTCTCTCTCTCTCTCTGTGAGAAGCTATCTCCAGTCAAAAAGGAATGGCTTGATGTTGATAAATATAAATATATAATGTCAACATTCCAAGGGAGAGTTTGTAACCATGAGCGAAGTCTTGGCTAATGCACGATGCAAAATGCACGGGACTCAAAAGTGTTCGTGCAAGATCTCCCTCACATATTTAAGGGATGAAAAGACGCAAGTCAACGGCGGAAGATTAATGGCGACGGATGTTACGAATTATGGGAAATTTTCCAGGAAGGATACTGGACTCGAAAGCCATGAACCTTTCCAAATAACTTCGCCAGTTTTTGTGTGGGGTTGTAACGTTCAAAGGAACCGTAGGGAAAATATACATTATCATTGCAAAGCAATATACTTCCAGAAAGCAATGGAACCTTGCTTATTCTGAAAGTTAAAGAAGAAAAATCAATGAAAATAACAACTAATGACAAAGAGTAGACCGTAGAATTTAGGCCAGAGGCTAAGCACTGGGACCTAAGAGGTCATTAAGCGCTATAAGGAAAATTGGTCATGTTTTTGTCAAATTGCACACATGTTTCTCACCATAACCATACTAACATACAGACAGACAAACGGACGAGCAATGGACAAACGCACCAAGTGGAAAGCGTAGCTAAATCTTTGGCCAAACAAGAAAAAACAAAAAGTATTTTGTTCTGAGCGAAAGCTACAATTGTTTCATGAGTGCCACCTGGGATTATGTCGCGTTAGTTATTGCAGTCATACGATAACGGCGCAAGACAACAGAGACATTATTCTCCACCTCCCACACTTAATCTAATGTTTATTCTTGGCTTCAATGGCCGTCGATGTCTATGAAGGAGTTTCGTATAGTAATTTCGTTTCTCATGACTTTGATATCTCGTTTTCGCACAAATAGGGTCAGGTACTCAGTCCTCATCAGGAACAAGGAAGTGTGGCTTCCACCTTTAGCAACAATGGTGAAAGAAAAAAAAAAACTGTTTGCAAGCGTAAGTAACAGAGAACGACACAACCTTAATGTAAACCAAAAACAATAAAACAATTTTCTCCTAAGGCAACAAGCAAAAATTAATGCACAGTCAAATGGTTAATATAGACAAGAAATATATTTTCAATGCAACAAAAAACCTTTTCAATCTCAAATAAATAAATATGTTATAATTCCATTTCATTTTTTTTTTCTTTTTTTGATGCGCCCCACGTCCTTGTTTTGATGCACGTCGATGAAATGATGTTTTCTTGACGTGACAGCGCTATCCCGTCGATGGTGACCTCCAGTCATCATCGTTCAAACATCAACGCTGTTTGTTGACAACCGCATCTGCGGTGGTGATACGTCACAGTCCCACGTAGTTGTCTGGGATGTGCCTGACGCCATACGAGTATAAATAATTGTAGCATCGGAACGGTTTCTGAGCATCCAGATACCAATACTTTTTCCATTGGCCCCCATAACTACAGTTAGTTTTAACGGTTACAATTATGACGACATATCATTCAGCGATGATTCAAGACAGCTTCGTCACGTTGGTAATTTCCAAACCAAGTAGTTTGATGATCAATGTCCACACACACGTTGTGTTGGCACCACAAGTGCGACATCTGCCCACTCAGTTTGTCCATTCTGGCTTTTGAAATTACCAGGCAATTCCCTAAAGAACTTCTTCTTCCCAGCTGGTTCCCATTTTTAAATGGGGTTGCCGTTTTCGGATGAGCCACTTCCATCTATTTCTATCCAGAGCTTCTGCCTCATCAATTCCCTTCTCATGTAAGTCTCCTCTCACACAGTCCTTCCATCTCTTTCTTGGTCTACCTCCTCTTCTTCTTCCTTTAACCTCTATCCCCATAGTATGTCTCCCAGCGTGGTCCTCATCTCTCCTTAAAAAACCAGACCTGATATTTACCTACAAGCTAAAGGAGCATCTATGTAATTGAACAATATTTCAACCTTTTTATACTGACTGAGTCATTGAATGTTTGCTCGCTTTTGTTGAAGCTTTTGTCTTTCCGCATTTGAGATTTTTGCTTTGGTATTCGTTTGTCTTCAAATTCACGAGAATAGATGTGGTATTTCAAACTCTGTGTCTGTCATAATAACTATGTAAGTAACTTCACAAGCTATGAAGTCTCATGATTAAGCAATAGACAAAACCTCGCACCACCTTCGGATGGGTAAGTGACCGCCATGCCTTGCTAAGTACAACTGTGGACAGGACTAAGAATGCTGAGATTCACTCTACATGTAAGACTGGAAAGGCAAGACAAGACAAGACAAAAGCAAATTTCACCTCACTATTAGTACCTATAACAGCATTTTTGCTTGCGGTAATACTCTCTTCTGAACCGACAGGCTCAATAATCACATTTAGCCTTTGTGTCGACCGTGATACAATGACCTCTCTCTCTCTCTCTCTCTCTCTCTCTCTCTCTCCTCTCTCTCTCCTCCCAAGTCTGACGTGGAATAGAAGTTTATATCAACAGGCTTCACTTTCCCCCCCTTTTTTATTATTATACGCTTTTATCTAGCTTCCTTTCTTTTTCTTTATATATATTATATATATATATATATATATATATATATATATATATATATATATATATATATATATATATATATATATATATATATATATATATATATATATATATATATGTGTGTGTGTGTGTGTGTGTGTGTGTGTGTGTGTACGTGTATCTGGAACTATGATGTATTGCGACTTTTAAACAGGCCCTTATATTCCGTATGCTAGGCGAGCACGAAATTTGCATTGTTTTGTTTTTTGTCAAAAGTTTTGAAGCCAAATCGCAGGGGACGTTTTGACATTGGGATATTTTGACAGGGTGACGGTTTTAATAGCTACTCGTTTGTTTGGGGACGTTTCTGGTGCGGAAACGAATGAATTGGCAGAGCACGCTCTGACTGACCAGCAAGTCTTTGTGTGCATATATATATATATATATATATATATATATATTATTATCTTATATATAATATATAATATATATATATATAAAATATATATAATATATAATTAGGTAATAGGACCATCATCAGGTAGAAAACCTTACACATTTATTCCTGTCTACCCCGGACTCTTCGGATTTAGGGGATATAAGGGCTCTCCCTTTCAAATCAACACTCCCTCGCACAGATTCAACCCCCTCCATCCCCCATCACTTACGAACTGCACTGCACTCTCTTCTCGCCTTCCATTCCAACCGTATGACCAAATCGTCTTCATACCAATCGGTTCAGTTTCACACAGAGATTGTTGCGTAACTATAACTTCCAAAGTTCGAGCGAGGGTAAAGTGCATTGCTGCCCTAATACAAATCTCCCTTTATTTCATAATGTAATTGAATATATATCTATTTATTTATCATTTATTCACTGATCTATTCTTTCTGCATTTCCCATTACCTTCTGTTACGTCTTTCTAAAGAGTACCATATTTTTTGGAAGGTTGAATTTCAAGTCAGTAATCCTTATGGCGGGCTTGTTCCATATGAAATGGGTTCAGGTTCTGAATAATAATAATAATAATAATAATAATAATAATAATAATAATAATAATAATAATAATAATAATAATAATAATAATAATAATAATGTACACAGACGGTCCTAGCTTCTTTCCAGTCCTTTTCAAAGCCTCTGTTATTCTCCTTGATCCAGCTATACTGGGACTTACCAGAATATTTCACTAAATATGTTGGTGATAATCAACTTTACCTTTCCGGTTCCTTACCTATTAGAAATAAATGGAGAATTACTTGGCATAGGTCCCTGATGGGAACTAAGGACAAACTCAATTTGTGAGGGATATATGGTAAATATGTATTATGCTTCTTGGTTAGAAATATATTCGTTATATTTTTGGCTATTACTGAATATTTCTTAAGAGTATAAATAAAACATTAATAGGTATGGACGATAAGAAAAAAAAATTCCAGATTGCACATAAAATAGAAAAGTGTTACATTTTGAGAAAAATTATAATAGCATCCCTTTGAAAATGTAGCAAACTGATTACGAATTCACGTACAACAAGTATGATATAGTATTGTTGCATAGAAAACTTTCCCTAATTAAATGGAGAACTGATGCAGGCCAGTGGTTCTATAAATAATGCATAATGACTGAACAGATTCAAATAACTTTCAGCGACCCCCTCCCGAATTAATTATTTTGGCGCTGATAGGTAAACTGTTTCGATCTCTGCATCATAAATGTTGAAAACTAAGTTAAGAGCAATGTACTATATCTCTCATCTCGACCATATTTATTAGAAGTTCCAATTACTATTGCCAGAGAGTACTGTAACGCTCCCTGCATATTTAAAAGGGTTAATCAAGGGATTTTCAGTCGGCAGTTGTTATTCATTTTCCAGTGGGGTGAGCTTTACCCACGTAAAGTTGCTTTATCCTTTTATGATATGTTTATGTAATATTCACATACACATTTTATATATAATATATATATATATATATATATATATATATATATATAGATATATATATATATATATTATTAATACACCGGGATTTCTTCTCAAGATTAGGCTAGGTGTCTTCATGCAATATGTGAAAACATTAAAATGTGGATGAAAGCTACGGGAGAGGTGCAGAAAACTTTTGTCAATAAAACAGAAAACAAATTGCAGGAGTTTGATACCGAATTCATAACAGACCTGAAACCAGACCCATCGTTTCACTGTAAGATTGAGCACAGATTAACACTCACTTGTATGCCTCCCAGGACCCAACTCATAAATAATTGCTCTGTTACTGGAATATGATTAATGCGTCATTATTTACTCACGAAACGCATTTTTGCTTCAATATTATTTTTGGAAAAAGATTTCAATAAAGGACTATTAAGACCTACAAAAATAATCTTTGAAGACCCAACGAATATGATATATATTTTTGGTTTTGTTTATGAAAGAAAAGTGACTTAATCCACTTGTTACGAATCATTCAAGAATCCAAATCTCCTGTAATTTTGTTTGCAACCAAGTGCCATCTGTCAGAAAAATCATGTCCCAAAGCATTCCTTGTATATACTATGATTCTCATATATGACATCTTTTCATTTGTAAGATCTTTAACACATACATATGACAACAAATTTACAAAACAAAATAAACTTATTCTGACTTCCCACTTTGTACAACTTATCTGAATATCTTCATTTGAAGAAATCCACTGCACTTCCACCTTCTTACCATCACCTAGGAATTTATTTAAACAAGGCGTGATCCGACCTCCAGCCTCCTCGAGGTGCATGCTAAAATCTACTACCAAATTGCGCGTTGTTTCACCAATGAAAAATAAAATAAATATGCTATATTTCATCAGAAATAATTGTTCGGTACTGTTTAACATGCACATTATCTATTTTTTTTTTTTTTTTTTTTGTAATTTCATTCTAATAAATAAATCATAAATATCCTATCTTAAAATTCCTGTATCTTTAACTCAACGCAAAATACCCTTTTTTGACCTTTTATGGCTTTTCCAAAAAACAGCAACAGTAAGAACAACAATGACAAAAACAACAACGAAAACAAAATAATTTTTAGGATTACTGACCGAGTAAGCGAAAAGTGGGGCAATACAAAATTTACTGGTAGCCGACGTTAACGCAATATCCATAATTGACAAAAGGCCATCGTTAATCCTATTATATCGGCAGGTCACAAAGTGTGGCAAATAAACCGACATCATCTGATTAATGAATAACTCAGTTACTCTATTTATCATTCATATGCCATAGCAAGGATTCATTGTTACAATAAATGTTTGAAAATAATCGCGCATGAAATACAAGTATGCAGAAGTTACGTTAATTAATATAATTCGTAACTTTCTTCATATATGCTATAACGCACAATACCTTTTGGTTCTATAACAAATAGCACTGGGGCACATAAAACAAAAAGGCGTGATCCGACCTCCTGGTTACTCGGAACACATGCAAGATTTTCCCCTCGCGCGTAAGTTGTCAAGATTATATTCCTAACTTAACGTGAATTAAAACGTGCTAAAATCTATGGAAAAATAGAGACTTGTTTCACCAGCGAAAATTAAAATAAAAACGCTATATTTTATTAGAAATAATTTTTCCGTACTGTTTAACATGCCCATTATTTATTATTTACATTTCAACCTCTAATAAATAAATCACAAATATCCTATCCTAAAATTCCTGCATCTTTAACTCAATGCGAAACAGCTTTTTCAGACTTTATTAGGCTTTTCCAAAGACCTTTCCTTCAAACCCACCCACACCCACACTTCCCTTCCCGCCCCGCAAACAACAACAACAACGAAGTAGTTTGCAGGCTTACTCCCCGAGTAAGCAAAAATCCTTTTTATAACCCCTAATTATTTTAACTGATATTCGATTATATAAAAACGACGCTACTTGTAAATCAGTCCACTTCGGCAACATGACTTGTGCGTTTTAATAAACCCCACTCTCTTGTAAATGATATATGTCAATACAAAACACACATTGCTTTGCTATTCTTTTTACTAATGTCAGTGAATACTAAATATACGTACATTGCTTAAATCGATTTCCAGTTTATTGTGGGACATTCACAAATAAATTTTACCTAAGGGGAAATAGAGAAAATGTTCATTGGATTTAAAAGAAATGAACAGGAGAAATGATTCAGCGAAGTTAAAATTCAATGAATACCTCTAATATCATTCATTCATTAAGGCTTAACAATTCTTGTCAAAGTATATTTTCAATGAATAACAATAATTCTTTTCACGAATATTCATAAATGAAAAATAAATTGAATAAAAATGATTTTTTTTAAAGCTTTCCGATATTAAACAACGATCCAGTTTGACTAGTTAATTCTTTATAAAATGATATTGGTGAGTAAAAAAATTACTATATATCATTATTAATTTATTGGACAAGGACAATTAATCTTTTATAGTTTTATATCCTGCTAAGGAAGTTCAAAGCCATGACACGGCACAACAAACATTTCCTTTGCCTTCCATTTCATTACAATTCTCTCTCTCTCTCTCTCTCTCTTCTCTCTCTCTCTCTCTCTCTCTCTCTCTCTCTCTCGTCTCACAATTACAGGTGCATATTTGATAAAAGTGTTGTCCACAAATCTTGCTGAAGAGGAAGCAATGGACTCATTATCTGCTCAAAGACTATTCCCTTTGTCCATAAAATTGCTTTGTTATTTTGCCCTACAATAGTGTTACATGACTTTCTTTTAATTATATTAATATCCAAAAAAGATGCAACCTAACACACATACACACCTCCTGCCAAAGGCAATTTATCCAAGGCTTCATTTGTGTTTGACTCATTTAACGCATGTTCTTTATTTTTTATGCCATAGTCTGAACAACAAATGAATGTTAATGAATATTAATCGTAAGTGAAATGAATACAAAGAAGCGTTGATACATCAAAATAATATTGCACATAGATCATACGTAAACGTTCAAATATATAACGACTTTATCCCATGTAACAAAATTATCTTGAAATAATTACAGTACAATGCATGGTAAAAAGTTTTTATGCTCTCAAGATCAGCATCACACGTATAATGCAGAATTATCTAGCATCAGCCTGAGGAAAGGATTTCCGACCCATTGCGTTACATAGCCATAATTATATCCATCTGACTAGTAATGTAAGTTCACATTTGATTCACAAAAACACAATGTTTATAAAAAGCTCACCCAGGAATCCTCCATTACCTTGCTTAAATTGCCCATAGTCTACCGCAAAACTCGTTTTTAATCTACCAGGCGTCAATTTGATGTCCGCTCAATAAGACTGAGGGTAATTTTCTTCTGAATGAATTGTAAAACCATTGGTTTGATGTGAAACTTCCAATCTTACGTTACTGGACAGTTAGATTACTGAGCTGCTAGCTACTTTATTATTAGGTAAGCAACCACAGACGCAAATAGAGACAAGCATAGGAACTAACACTATATATGTATATTATATTATATATATATAATTATAATTATATATATAATATATATATAATATATATAAATATAATATATATATTATATCTATATATATATATATAATGCCCAACAGTTTTGTCCTCCAATGGACCTCTTCTTTGAGCGTTTATTAAAGAAAGAGAAAAAGTTTATAGAATGTATGTAACCAAGAAAGGCCTAAAATCTCAAACATATGGAATACCGTTACCAAAAACTAGCAGTTTGAGGTACAGACCATTCAATGTTAAAATAGCACAATAAATCAAGAATAATAAACGAAAAAATATAAAATACCAAAATATCAAAGGAGATGAGATTACATTACGAAATTTAGGTCTTGAGGACCAAGAGCCGGAACCCATCAGGGTTATTCAGCGACCTAAATGAAGATGAATATATAAATCAATATGATTAATAATGAATAAGTTAATGCTAAGTGTTCAAATACGAACGTATTTGGATGACTATAGATAAAACCGATTAATAAATGATTTAACTTTTATATTTGAAAATATACACTTTATAAAATAAATTACTAAAATCTTTACTAAATATACTAAAATCGTATTTCATTAAAATAACCAGATTCCTTCACATAACACATGAGGTTATCTACCTCAACACCATCATTTGAAATGTCTAAAACATACTTCCCAGCCATTAAGTACTTGACCCTAAGGCGCCTAAATCTAGGACACTGCACAAAGAAGTGCTCAACGGACAGCTGACCATCACAGTGAGCACAAACTGGGGCACTGGCTCCCCCTAAAATATAACTATGGGCGAAGCGGGTATGGTCAATCCTAAGCCGTGTTAGGACGATTTCGAATCTACAGTTACAATTAAAACCTGGACTTCAAACACCAATACTTTTTCTAATGTTTCTGTACTTCCTATTTGTGGATAAAATGGGGGAAGTCCACCTCTAATACCATATCTTACGGATGTACCTTCTATTGACTGAATGCTATAATAATACGTCCATTTGAAACAGTATAACACTAAAGTATATATTAACAAGTGTATCTTATATAATAGTTAATGGATGACATTATTCAGTTTGTACTGACGTCTCATGACATGTGAGCCATCTCTTACGAATGTAGATACCTGCTAATGAATGGATGAATATAATACGTCCATTTGAAACAGCATAACACTAAAGTATATATTAACAAGCGTATATTATATGACATTTAATAGATGACAATCCAGTGAAATAAAAGAACCTAATTTATACAAACCAGGCGATAAGTTAAAGTTGTTTCCTTTGCTGTGAACAATGCAAGCTGTCTCTATCAAATTTCTTTCACTAAAAGCCTGTGCTCTCAAATATTTAAACTCTTTGTCCCAAGCCAGTCAATCGGTAAATTACACACAATACTGTGAGCACATAAAGTTCTGCTTGCATAATTTGTTCGTATATTATATCTATGATCTAAAAGGAGCTTTTCGGGTACCTTCCCAGATTGTCAAAAAGCGCTTTTTAAATCATAAATAAAATGTGTGTGTGTCTTTTCGCACGCATGTATTTATGTATGCGTGTTTAAACAAAATAACAATCTAACGTGAACAAAACTATGTGCTTCGTTTTGCACCGAAAAAATTTACTTTACCTTTATTATTAATGATAATTAGCTAAATTGCCTTAATAAAAAAAAATACTGAATACACGGCTGCAGTGGTTTCTCATTTGGTAATAGGTGAAATATGAATTATAAATCATAAGTTCTAATGTGGTCGCTGAAAGAGAACAAGATGTTAGCATCGTCCCTAAGTTCACCTAACTTCAAAATAGCAGACTTCAGAGACTTTAAACTAGGACAGTTTATTGAGATTGATGCCTTTCTGACGCCAACAGGAAAAAAAAAAAAAAAGTCGTCATGTCGAATACTGGCAAAATGCAATCAGAGCAAAAACACATTTCGCAACGTGAACATCAACTGGCTTGTTTTCAGCGGGAAGCATGACACAGAAATCTTTCATTTAAAGACTTCCTCTTGTGAAATGAAACCAGGAATTCTGACTGGGAAATGTGGAGGGTTCGTTTACCAAGAAACCTTCTACATAACATTCCCTCCCTGCTTTTCTCCGTTACATTCAGCGAAAATAAAAAAAACAGATGTTCCCCCGAAGTTTTGAAGCCCACTAAGCACCAGATTTCTCTCTCTCTCTCTCTCTCTCTCTCTCTCTCTCTCTCTCTCTCTCACGAACAGGGAATAATAACTAACGTTCCGCAGTCAGCTTTAACGTCGGTGAAAACGGAACTGAAATGTTTACGCCTGGCAATAAAATCGGTATTGCTCTGTCTAGGTCCTAACAAACTCGTTCGCAGCTGCTGTGAACAGGAAAAATATGACACCCAAATCTTCGGGGAAAATCCCCCCCTCCCCCCCCCCTAATGCACTTGTGCCAAGTTCAACCTTTGCTACTCCAATGGTATTGAGTGGTTAGCGTCGCAGCATGCCTCTCATATCTGGTGGGTACGCGTCTCACCCAAGGGCGATGATAAACCACTGGCTCTGTTACTGCTGCAGTGTCGAGGGGTGGGGGGGTGGGGTGGGTTCTTCAGCGGTGGGAGGTTAAAACCAACATTCTTCGTTAGTTTGAGAATTTCAAGTCAATGGCCCCTTTGCAATTGTTTCAGGTGAATAGGTTTCATCTACTGAAATAATAATAATAATAATAATAATAATAATAATAATAATAATAATAATAATAATAATAATAATCTCTCGTACAAATCAACTAATAAGAAAATGCACCAATCTCATCAATCACCTAATCTAACGGATTTTAAAGCTCACAAAAGTTTATCTTGCAGTTTCTCTCTCAGAAAGATATATAGTCTATTTGCCATGATAATATGCAGTGATATATTATGCAAAAAGTGTTTCCTTCGTTTATTAATATACGAAACTAAAAATAAACTATTTTTTTTTATGGTGCTTTTACGCTGCATGGAACCAGTGGTTATTTAGCAACGGGACCAACGGCTTTACGTGACTTCCGAACCACGTCAAGGGTGAATTTGTATCACCAGAAATACACAACCCTCACTCCTCAGTGGAATGCCCGAGAATCGAACCCGTGGCCACCAAGATGGCACGCCAACACCATACCGACCACGCCACTGAGGTGCTAACTAAATTGGTCATTTAACAACTATGTCCAAGTAAATGTTAAGTAGGCGTTCTCTAACCCTCTAGTCTTAAATATCGCTCTATTAAAACATATCATGGATTTCCTTATGCGTAGAGGAACTGGCAGGAACATTCATCTGGCACTGGACATTACAATTTAATTAGTGAATAAAACACAGACACACATGTATACTCTCATACATCATACATACACAAACAAACACACATTATATATATATAATATATATATATATATATTTAGATATTATATATATATGTATGGTATGGTATATATAATAATATATATATATATCTATATATATATATATATATATATATATATATATATATATATATATATATATATTTATCACACATTTACTAGCTGATCTACCCAGCGCTTCCCAATAAAACTAAATGACAACCAATAAACTCCCTCTTTATCTCCTCCCTAACAACCTCTCTCTCTCTCTCTCTCTCTCTCTCTCTCTCTCTCTCTCTCTCTCTCTCTCTCTCCTGTTGAGATATTTGCTTCAGTCACGTTGCCTAGCATTTTTTTACATTATATATTTTACCACTTCTCAGCCCTTTCCTATAGGGACTGAACCTAGACTTTAAGTGCATTGGGAGAATCTGTATTCGTCGCAGCAGCTTCGAAAACAATGGATTTCACTCTAATATCTGTCATTTTTTACATTTAATTTTTCATCCCTTCTCACCCGCCAACCCCTTCCTATCTGGGCACTTGTACTTACAGGGCATCAGGAGTAGCATCTCAGCGACCTCGAAAATTATGGATTAGACACTAATATTGGTCATTTTCGGTTATTTTTACATACTACCCCCTTTCCAGGCCCATCCAATTGGTGCCAGTGACGTCTTACGCCCACAGTATCCTTTTCCAGAAATCAAATCGTATATATGCCGAAATGAGGTATGATATACCAGTAGTGTTTATTTACCTCAAGTCTACGAGCAGAACCGGTCATGTTTCAGGGAAGCCCTTCTGACCCCCAACCCAAGTGATGCCCTTTGGTGCTAGTAATGTCTTACCCCCATAGTATTCTCTTCTAGTTAGTAAGCCATATGTATACCAAGTTTGCTTCAAACTGCTCAATGTGCTTCAGAGTTATGCTGGAACACACAAACACACACATCTATCTATCTATCTATATATATATATATATATATATATATATATATATATATATATATATATATATATATATATATATTACATACCTATATATATTAATATATATATATATATATATAGATATATATATATATATATATATATTATAAATTATATATATATATATATTTCTTTAATGCTGTGGTATAAGGCGCCATTGTCGAGCGGCTACCTTTGCTATGGGGTGCAAACTAAGCACTTTTGTCTTTTCACTAAGTACGTATTTTTAATTGTTAGATGAATTGTTTCAACGGATACTTTTGTGTTTTGAAACCTTCGAAGTGGTTGTAATAACTTGAAATAAGTTGTTACAGTAAACTGACTTTCTTGTATTTCAATGACCAATGTTAATCTCGTTACTTATTTTCATTTTTCTGTTTCATATGTTTTACTTGAGTGTACTATAAACTTTGTGCGTCAGTTAATAAACAGCTCTCGATAAGGGCCAGCGGAGGCCAAACTGCTTCGCTAAAAGGAATTGCTGCTTTTCTTTTCCCCTCTGGACGACAACCTCATATATCTACCTTCGTGAAAATGGAAGACTAAAACCTCATATGTATGTATATATACATATACACTCACACACGCACACACACACACACACACACACACACACACACACATATATATATATATATATATTATATATATATGTATATATATATATATATATATATATATATATATATATATATATATATATTAATGTACAATACAGCATATTGCATTGCATTATAAAACTTAGTATATGGTGTCTTACAATGTCAACTGAAATTCATCCTTTCTCTGTATTATCACTGCAAGACAACTTTTGATAATAATATGACGAGAGGTTTTCACCTAATAACATTTTGCCACTTTAAGTTTGAAATATATCAATATATTATTCAGTATTATTAAATTTTAATAATTGCTAAAACACCAACAAGGCAATGACTAGCGTCAAGATAGGAATGTATAATATTACGTACTTTAAGAAACGAAATTATTTGCCGAGTAATTAGTTGCTGTCAGACTCCAGGAAGATATATTTCTTCTGGAAATATATCACTGCTGGAAACGAGGAAGACTTTTGTTATTGTCGCCGTGAAAATAACTGTCAAGAAACGAAAGCTTTACAGTCTAATCTCTAACGTGCTATTGGGAAAAGTATTATATGTAATCGGTAGGTCAGAACAAGCTCATGTAATATTGTAGGATGATTTCCTTTTGTACTCACAGTACACTTTGCACATGTACTCTCTCTCTCTGAAAAATCTAAATTAGAAAAGGCAATAACTGATGGAATCTACAACTATAAATAGATTATAGATGTTTTGAAGACTAATTGCAAATACAGTTTCAGGCAGATTCGTGCTGGCACGTTAAAAAAGAACGTTAATACAAGAAAGATGTTAAGTTTACTTAAAATCACACATACGAACACACTCCGAATCTCACTCCTACTTCGCCCAACCAACCCGGCACCAACGATCCAACCTATCGTCAGAGAGAACCTTGCAGCTACTTCCAAACACCTACCGCTCCCTTCACGCACCACAACCTAGATACCCGATCACCTATGACCTACTAAAGAATCAACTGAAGTCACCCTTCTGCATGCCGGCGGCTAATCATACTGTCACCCAAGGACATCCAACCCAAGTCATCCTTGGACCTCACAAAACTACCCTGCCAGACAGTAGCAGCCCATGCCTGAAGCCCCCACCATGCCCACAGAAAAGTACCTGATCATGGTCAATGAAATACATACAACCCACAGAGCAGCAGACCCCTCACAGCCAGCAGCAGCAGTAGCAGCACCATATCAGACCCAGCAGACAGACACAGAAGAAACAAGAATCTCCAGAGGGTATATGTTTTTTCCATTGGAGGTTCGGTTACTAAGCCCGAGAATGTCACAAAGGCTGCCTATTTCCTAAAAACACGCAGCAGAGTCGCACATAACCCCCCGTCCATACTAACGTCAGAGGTGAGCAGACTGGTTGCCTCATAAGACACAGCGTTCTTAGTAGACACTGGAGCATGCAGATCATTCATCCCAGTCAGCCCAAATGAACGAATCAACCCCTCTTCCACCCCTCCACCACGTATCGACGGCCAGCAGAGCACTGCTGACAATTTACGAAAGGCAAGATATGAAAATTGCTTTTAACGGAAAAGAATATAACGTTTTTCCTTCATGGCAGATGTGACAATGGCACTGTTAGGAACGGTTTTCCTAACAGCTGCATGCAACATTCCGACCCATCCACAGTGTGCTGAGGTAATACAAGATTTGAGAAAAGATACAAGAATTTTTTGTTCAACATGTCTATCATGGATAGACAATGTTATTAAATCAAGATTGAATGTACAAATAGTTGAGGATGAAGAAGAAGAGGAAGAAGAAGAAGAAAAAGAAGAAGAAAAAAAAAAAAAAAAAAAAAAAAGAAAACGGAAGAGAAGTAAACAAAAATGAAATGACAGAAAAAAATAAGGAAAACAAAGAACAAGATAAAAGTATGGATGCAGAGATACTCATTGATACTACATATGAGGCAATAAAGCAGCATACCTACGAAGAAATAAATTACGATATGACAACAGAAAAGCAAATCCCGAAGAGGCTCTACCCAGATCTATACAATGACGGGAAAGAGGAAAAAATAGACAAGAAAGACAAAATCTGCAACCTTTTGAAAAGAAATTGCAGATTTGGAGAAAGATGTTACTACAAACATCCTAAGATATGTCCCAAAAACTAATGAAATATATGGTAAATGTGCATACTTAGATGGATATGGGGATGATTGCAGAGATCTGCATCCAAAAAAATATGTAAAAACTAAAAAGAAAGGGAAAAAGGAAAAGAGTAAGTTCGACCAAAAAATGCAAAAATATATGCCCCCCCACCCTGGTAGCATGAATCATAATCAAATAAATAAACCAACCAAGTAATAAAAATCCAAAATAAAAAGAAAGAAACCAAAATAAAGAGAGAAATCAAGAATATCAGTAAAAGAGAAAAAGCAAACCACCAATGAGATATGCAGAGGTGTCAGCAAAAAATTTCAAAGCATCAGCTCCGAAATTCTACTCAAGAGATAATAACTGTATTTATTATGCAAGAGGATATTGCAGAAACGGAGAAAATTGCAGATTCAGACACAAAATTAATAATTATGATGAAGGAAGATCAAATATTATGGAAAAGTTGGATTTTTAATGTCAGAATTTCTGGAAATGAAAAAAAGAACAACATACCAGAACAGGAAAGAGACATGGGAAAATCCTTATTACTACCAGTATTAAATGAAGGAGAAAACACGCAAACCATCATAGTGCATGAATGCCGCAGGGTTTAGTTACGAGTAACTCAAAAAGAAAATAGGAGTACTTAGAAGAACTAAACCCAAAAGCCTGCCAAAAGAAAATAGATAATAAGAATATAAGTGAAACCTGGTATTCCCAAGAGACCTGGGAATGATGATCAAATAAAAGGGTTTCCAAACTTATAGATCAGATAGAAAAAATAGGAATCAAGGGGGAACCGCAATATATGGGAAAAGACAAAAAACAAGAAAAATATATGAGAAATATAGTCTCAGAATGTGAACTAATAGCGTAGAATTTGAATCTGAAAAATTGATGAACATAGTAATATATAGACCCCCTAATACTAAAGAGTTTGACTTAATAATTGAAAAATTGGATGATATATGTAGAAATCACAAGGACTGGACTATTCTCCTATCTGGAGACTTCAACTTTCCTTTCGTAGAATGGAAAGAACGAATAGGAGATTGTGGTTGTACTTATACATATAAAAAAAAGAGAGTAATAGTAGTGCAGAAGATAAGAGGCAATTGAAAAGCTATTAGATATGCTACTAGAATACAACATTCAACAAATAAATCACCTGCCAACAAGAAAGGAAAGGAAAATACTTTAGACCTAGTATTTGTGAACGAGATGAATTATGTTAAAGAAATAATAGTTTATAATGCGAGTATTTCAGACATTAATGTCATAGAATTAACAGTTCATTCCAAAGCAAGTGAAAATAGAGATAAGCAAGAAATGTGAAAAAGTGGGAAGGATATGGAAAAGAAAATACAACTTTCTAACTGTAAAAAATATAAAATGGTCAGAAATTAATGAAGAATTAAACAAAGATTGGGATAACATTTTTTTTCGTAAGTGATGACATAAGGGTAAATACGGAGATATTATATAAAATATTGGAGAAAATAGTGGAAAATATACCGAAGAAGAAAAGTAAACATCATTCATGCATACCAAGAAACAGAAGGATCTTGTTCCAGAAAATCAGAAAGTGGAAAAAAGGTCTTGCAAAAGAAAAAATGCATGGAGTTATAGAACTAAAAAGTAAGATAGAAAATGCAGAACAAAAGATTATACAATCAAAAGAAAATGAAAAACGGGACTTGGAAGAAAAAAACCCTATTAAATATCAAGCAAAACCCCAAACTATTATACTCATATGCGAAGAAGATGAATAAAAGAAGAATAGAAATAGGCCCTCTGAGAATTGAAGGGAGATTAACGAATGAAAAAAAGGAAATTTGCAACATACTGGCAGAACGATATAAAGAGAGAATTCACCCTAGAATAGAGTAAATGAAGATAATGATATAGAAGTAAGGGATGAAAATAGTGAATATTTAGCTGACATAGATATTAATGAAGCTGATATTGTGCAGGCTATTAATGAAATTAAAAATGGAGCTGCTGCAGGGCCTGATGGAAATTCCCTGCTATTTTGTTAAAGAAAGTAGTTCATTCTATCGCAAAGCCACTTGCAATATTATTAAGACAAAGTGTAGATACAGGCAAGATATATGATGAGCACAAAGCAAATTAGCATATATTACCCCTACTTTCAAAAGTGGATCAAGACTAGAGGCAAGTAATTATAGGCCTGTGAGTCTAACATCACATATTTATGAAAGTGTATGAAAGGGTAATGAAGAAAAAATATTATGAATCATTTAATAAAAAATAATTTGTTTAATAAAGGACAACATGGTTTCGTACCCGGAAAAAAGTACACAAACCCAACTGTTAGTCCACCGTGAGAACATATTCAAAAATATGAAAAAGCGGAAATGAAACAGATGTGGTTTATTTAGACTTTGCAAAAGCTTTTGATAAAGTAGACCATAATATATAGCGAAGAAAATTAGAAAACACAATATCGTGGATAAAGTAGGAAAATGGTTAAAAGAATTTTTACACAACAGAAAAACAGATAGTTTATTGCAAACGACGAGAAATCGGATGAAGCCAAGGAAATATCCGGTGTGCCGCAAGGTACGGGTGGTTAGCTGCAATACTGTTTGTTATAATGATTGAAAGACATAGACAATAATGTTAAGGATTCGGTAGTGAGTAGTTTCGCAGATGACACAAGAATAAGTAGAGAAATTACTTGTGATGAGAGAGGAACGCTCTACAAAGAGACTTAACAAAGTATATGATTGGGCAGAGGTAAATAGGATGGTATTTAACTCTGATAAATTTGAATCAATAAATTATGGAGACAGAGAAAGAAAGCTATATGCATATAAGGGACCTAATAATGAGACCATCACAAATAAGGAAGCAGTTAAAGACCTTGTGTGATGATGAATAGGAACATGTTATGCAACGATCAAATAGCAACTCTGTTGGCAAAATGTAAAGCAAAAATGGGAATGTTGTTACGGCACTTCAAAACAAGAAAAGCTGAACACATGATTATGCTTTATAAAACATATGTTCGTAGTCCACTTGAATATTGCAATATGATATGGTACCCACACTATCAAAAGGATATTGCACAAATAGAGAGTGTACAAAGGTCCTTTACAGCTAGAATAGAAGAAGTTAAGGACCTAGACTACTGGGAAAGACTACAATTCTTAAAAATTATATAGTCTAGAAAGGAGAAGAGAACGCTACATGATAATTCAGGCATGGAAACAGATAGAAGGAATAGCAGAAAATATCATGGAACTAAAAATATCAGAAAGAGCAAGCAGAGGTAGATTAATAGTGCCCAAAACTATACCAGGAAAAATAAGGAAAGCACACAGGACATTAATCCACTACGCACCAGCATCGATAATGCAGCGTCTATTCAATGCGTTGCCAGCTCATCTGAGGAATATATCAGGAGTGAGCGTAGATGTGTTTAAGAATAAGCTCGACAAATATCTAAACTGCATCCCAGACCATCCAAGATTGGAAGATGCAAAATATACCGGAAGATGTACTAGCAACTCTCTGGTAGACATTAGAGGTGCCTCACACTGAGGGACCTGGGGCAACCCGAACAAGATGTAAGGTCTGTAAGGTAAGGACCTACTGGTCGATATAGCAGCTAAACAGCTGATCCCAAGAACAGCACCGTAATAATCCCCTCAAAAGCTAAGCAGACGTACCACAACCAAACCATCAACGGGTCAATGAGAGCAACAAATGTGTCCCATAGCACATGACATCACACCACCAGAAGTGTGGAAACTCCTACAGGAATACAAAAACGTTATTCTGTAGCACGACTTAACCAAAGCAGCAAAACATAGCATCCAACATCATTTAGAGATCAAAGGTCCTCCAATCCACTCACGATTCAGAGAAACTCACCTATACAAGGAAGGTATTCAAAGAAATAAAAGAAGCAGGAATATGCCCATGGGCATCAACCGAACGCATGGTACCGAAATCTGACAGAGCATGGCGCCGCTGCGGAGACTAACAAATGTAGCAAACATAACCAACCAGATGAACACAGGAAAATCTTAAACAAAATTTGATCTGCTAAAAGGATATCTCCAAGTCCCACTGGCAAAAGAAGATATTAAAATGAAGCAATCATGACACCCTTCGGCACTACACATTCAATTACAGCTGTTTCGACCTCATCAACTCTGGGGCAACATTCAAAAAACTGATGGACAAATTGTTCAGGGGGCCTTCTATTCTGCATGGTCTACATCGACGACATAATTTCCAGCCCCAACCTTAAACAACATCTGAAAGGTGATAAGAAAAAGTGCTACAGAGACTAAAAGAAAATGTTCTCATTGTGTGGGAGGACAAGTGTGAATGGCCAAAGAAAATGGTAGAATTTCTGGACACCAAATGAGCCAAGAAAGAATTAAACCTCTACAAGAAAAACTGAAAGTAATAACAGACTTCCCAAACCAATAACTGAAATCCGTGCCAGAATTTTCAGGCTTCATAAATTATCATCACCACTTCATACCTATCATTGCTAAAATAATGAGCCCCATACATGTCTTAAAGGAAATAAAAACAAAATACCATGGATAGGAAATCAAGATAAAGTATTTTTCGCAATTAAAGAAACAATAACCTCTGCAACAACATTAATCTTTCCTCTACCCCATAGGTCCCTTACTCTGAGAACCGATGCAAGTAATACAGCGATGGACGCCATACTCAAGCAGGACTCTGAAAATGGTCATCACCCGGCAGCAGAACGGAAGTATTCAACATTTGACAAGGCACTCCATAGCAGTTTACAAAGTGGTCCACCACTTCCTCCACACGTTCAAGGGACGGTAGTTCATGGTGCAGATGGACCATCATCAACCACTGGTGCACGGCTTCACAAAGCAAGCATAAAATACCTGAAGGGTTCAGCGAACACCATGGCGGACACACTATCGAGACTGCATCAACACCATAAAAATGCATATAAATCAATCTTTGATTTGAATGGCGAAAAAATTCGCTGATTATACCATTGGAAGTCCATAGATTAGAAATGGTAATATAATAAAACTGTATTGCAAGTAATGATCAAGAAACGCAGTAATTTAAGGGCAACCCGATGGACTTTAATAATTAAAGTCTTAGTTTTGATGTTGTCCTTTGTTTGAGTTCAGTTTATCAGTTCGTCTCTCTCTCTCTCTCTCTCTCTCTCTCTCTCTCTCTCTCTCTCTCTCTCTCTCTCTCTCTTCAAAAAAATCGTCATATTTAGAGATGTAGATTCTCATCAGTTATTATTTCCTCTGTTGTACATTTTTCACAAAGAGAGAGATAGAGAGAGAGAGAGAGAGAGAGAGAGAGAGAGAGACTCTCAGTTCATGCAGTCTTCCGAAATTTCCCTGTTAGGTAAAAATGAATTCTGCTGCCCATAAGGTGTCCAGATTCATCCTAGCTGGCACTTTCGAGGGGGTTTCCCCCGTGCATCACCTCCACATTTTTTTTTCTTTTTTTTTTTTTTTTGCTCATCACATGGATAGTGCATCTGATCGTTA
>NC_061109.1:3911049-3916049 GCF_015104395.2 Macrobrachium nipponense
AGAAGACCAGCAGCCTGGTGATGAGGAAGAATCCAGTGGCAACCTTGCAGGATCCCTTGAAGAAGACAAATATGGTATACCACTATACATGCCTCGTCAGAGGATGCCTTCGCAAGTATGTCGGAATGACCACAAGCGCTTTTCCAAAAGGATATCCTGTCATTCCAGAGAAGGAGCCATTTATAACCACCTTAGGGCTGCCCGTAACAAGGCAATTAAAGGAATGAATTATCCTTAATCAGGAACGTCTGTAGAATGCCAGGAATTACTGCGCCAATCTCAAGAACACCTGAGCGCCCGCACTTAAGAAGAACTGTAAGGATCCTAGACTTTACCCGAGACTGGCTTATCCTATGATAAATCAGCACCCGAGCTGAGCTGTTATAAATTGACAAAAGAGTTAGAATACCAGCAGAACTAGAAAAAAAAACAGCCTAAACACCCGACGACGAACCCTGTCCGGCCACAACTAGTTATATCAGTATACAGTATACCAGCTGACGAACCCTGCACGAACACGGTCTCTGATATACAGCCACAGAATCCTAGTTTTTTAAAATAAAATAACAAGCATTCCCGCCTCCTTTCTATCAAATATCAATATAAATTTTGATCAGTTATTAAATAACATTGCTGAGCCAGAAAAGCGATTAATAAGAAGAAAAGTTATATAAAATTAATTCGCTAAACACAGCTATTATTATTATTATTATTATTTTTTTTTTTTTTTTTTTTTTTTGCTCTATCACAGTTCTCCAATTCGACTGGGTGGTATTTATAGTGTGGGGTTCCGGGTTGCATCCTGCCTCCTTAGGAGTCAATCACTTTTCTTACTATGTGTGCCGTTTCTAGGATCACACTCTTCTGCATGAGTCCTGGAGCTACTTCAGCCTCTAGTTTTTCTAGATTCCTTTTCAGGGTGGATCTTAGGATCGTGCCTAGTGCTCCTATGATTATGGGTACGATTTCCACTGGCATATCCCATATCCTTCTTATTTCTATTTTCAGATCTTGATAGTTATCCATTTTTTCCCTCTCTGTTGAAATTATTATTATTATTATTATTATTATTATTATTATTATTATTATTATTATTATTATTATTATTATATACTCACAAAAATGTAATATAACTATTTAAAAATGTAAATATAAGAGATAAGATGACTAATTAAAAGACCGATTCGAGAGTTGAAAGCTTTCAGGGAATCAAAAGATCTCGCTATTATTGTTTTTAATAATAATAATAATAATAATAATCATAATAATAATAATAATAATAATAATAATAATAATAATAATAATAATAATAATAATAATATAGTAGTAGTAAAGGAGAAGGAAGGAATTTTATTATGAGAATGATGTTTTTTATGTAAAAAACTCCAAGAGGAAAAGAGTAAAACCGATCACGCATTTTAATAATAGCGCGAATATGGATACAGAAGGTCGTACATGAAAGAAATACATGTAAACCTGACTATCCTTTCAAGGAAGGAATTTCAAATGACGTGAATAAGAACATTCACTGGAGATGCCTTAGGAGAGACATTTGGTATCATATGGGAAGAAAAGAGAGTTGGTGGTTCGATGAAGACATGAGAAAGTAGTAAAAGATAAGAAGGGGGCAAAGAAAAGATGGGATGAGTCACAGTCAGTGGAAGTCAGAGAGGTTCAGAGAGAAAATCAAGGCTGTGAAAAAGGTGGTAGCCCAAGCTAAAGCAAAGTCGTATGATGATGCGTATAATGAGCTGGGGACAAAGGAAGGATTAAAGAAGATTATCAAGCTATCAAAGGCTAGAAATAAGTGCACCAAAGATATTACACATATCAAATAAATAAAAGATCAAAATGGTGTAGTACTTAGAAAGGAGGAAGACATTGTGAAGAGATGGAAAGAATATTTTGAACATTTGTTAAATGAAGAAAATAATAGACTAATAATAGGGATGGGCAAGTGAACATTGGGATGGTAAAGAGGTTTACTAGGCAAGAGGTACTAAATACACTGAAGAAGATGAAGAATGGGATGGCAACCGGACCAGACATGATTCCTTTGGAGGCATGGAAAGCATTAGGAGATGAAGGAGTGGATATACTGTACGATCTTATGATAAAGATCCTTCAACAGGAAAAGATACCAAATGAGTGGCGTGGGAGTATATTGATCCCAATTTTTAAAGGGAAAGGATGTCCAAGAGTGTGGTAATTATAGGGGCATTAATGTCCCACACTTTGAAGATACTGGAAAGGATGATAGATACTACAAAGAGAGAAGTACAAATAGGTAAAGAGCAGAATGAAATTTATGAAGGGAAGGGGACAACAGATGGTATATTTTGTCTGAGGCAACTAATGGAGAAATTCGGGGAAAGGCAAAGGGACCTACATATGGTATTCATTGACCTTGAAAATACTTATAAACGAGTCCCGAGACAAGAGGTAAGGAGGAGTCTGAGGGAGAAGATGGTGCCAGAGAATTACGTGCGCTTGATACAAGAGATTTACTGGAATGTATTTACCAGAGTGAGGAGCAGTGTTGGGGAGACAGAGGGTTTTGAGGTGAGAGTAGGATTACACCAGAGGTCGGCTCTGAGCCCATTTATCTTTAACATAGTGATGGATGTTATAATAAAGGAAGTAAGAGAGGCAGTACCATGGAACATATTTTATGCGGATGATATTGTTCTGTGCACAGAGAGCAGGGAAGATCTGGGAATGAAATTGGAAAGATGGAGACAAGTACTGGAGGACAGAGGAATGAGAAAAAGTAGATTTAAGACAGAATATATATGCACCACCACTGAGGTGAATGATAGAGAAAGTATTCATCTTGGTGGAGAGCAAATACAGAGAGTTGATAAGTTTAAGTATTTGGGATCTTTTTTTAACGCTGGAAAGTTCCTCGCTGGACAAGTGGTTTTCGCGCTCAGCTGCCAATCTGGTGGTCTGAAGTTCGAATCCCGCCTCGGCCAACGCGGAATCAGCGGAATTTATTTCTGGTGATAGAAATTCATTTCTCGAATAAGTGTGGTTCGGATCCCACAATAAGCTGTAGGTCTCGTTGCTAGATGACCAATTGGTTTCTACCCACGTAAAAATATCTAATCCTTCGGGACAGCCCTAGGAGAGCTGTTAATCAGCTCAGTGGTCTGGTAAAACTAAGATATACTTAACTTTTAACGCTGGAGGAAGTATGTAAGAAGAAGTAAAACATCGGGTACAGGCAGGCTGGAACAACTGGAGAGCGACATCTGGAGTTCTTTGTGACAAAAGAGTACCGCTTAGGCTAAAAGGAAAATTTCACAAGACGGTGGTAAGAACAGCAATGCTGTATGGTACGAAAACAGCAAGCATGAGAAAAACAGAGCAGAAGATGGATATGGCAGAAATGAGAATGCTAAGGTGGATGTCTGGGGTGACAAGAGAGGATAGGATCAGAAATGACTGCATAAGGTGGTCTACTAAGGTGGTGGAAGTATCAAAGAAAGTGCAGGATGGGGAGGACTGAGAATGGTAGCGGACACCTGTTGAGGAAGATGAGGAAGGCCATGCCTGGGAAAGGACATACTATGGGGATGGAGGTTTCAAGGAAGAAGTAGAGGGAGACCAAGAAAGAGATGGAAGGACTGTGTGAGAGGAGACTTACGTGAGAAGGGAGTTGATGAGGCTGAAGCGCAGGATAGAAATAGATGGAAAAGGCTTATCCGAAACGGCAACCCCATATAAAAATGGGAACCAGCTGGGAAGAAGAAGAAGAAGATTGGAGATGCCTTAGGTACTGCTACTACTACTACTATTACTTGCTAGGGCCCTGAAAGCCATTTCAAAGCTTACCTAAGATAATCCATCATCCAGAATGTAAGGCAGATCTAATCAGTGGCTGATTTAGGGGGTTATATGGGGCGAGCGGCTGTCCCCACCTTCAGCTATATATATATATATGGTGCCGCTAAGAGTGGATTATCATCAAATATCAGTGTCAACACTAATTAAAACGTGTAATGATATCAATATTAGTAGTAGTTGTAGTAGTAGTAGTAGTAGTAGTTGCTGTTGTTGATGATGATGTTGCTGTTGTAGCAATAGTGTGGTACAAAGAACAGATTTTTAGAAATCAAGTGTAAAATAAAAAATAAAAAAATAAAAAAATCAACGATGAAACAACGGGCTAAATTGTTCCAGAGGAACTAAGAACAGAACAGTATGTAAATGTGGAAAGTAATGAAATAAAATTCGTAAGTTGCAACAGAGAGAGAGAGAGAGAGAGAGAGAGAGAGAGAGAGAGAGAGAGAGAGAGAGAGAGAGAGAAGAGGGGGAAAGATGTATAGGGAGAATCTTTCATGAAACTGATGTGCGCAACAGTCAATGTTTATAGTAAATCTTTGTTGGATATCTGTCACACTGTCTTAGACTTTCCAATCTCATTATGTAACTGAATTCCATCTAACAAGAATCATTGGTTACAGATTTTTCATATTAACCACCATGAAAGTACCAAAACTTGGCCCAAAATGTTTGTGAAATGTTATAAACAGTTTTTTTCCGGGCTGGAAGAGAAATAACCCCTCATCCCTGACCCCCTTTTTTATAGCCTAGCGTTCCTTACTTTAACAAAAATACATTCCCCCCGCCCCCCCACTCCCCCTCCTAAATCTTGGATCAGCCACTGGATCTAACTCAAACAACACAACCGAAAGGAATAGAAGCCGAGGACCCAAAATTCTCCAGAAAATGAAAAGAATATAGAGGAAAAGATCTGTCTCCATGTTACATGTTCCCTCAAGGATACACATAGAAGTGCATGGAATTGATTTCTTACTTTGTCCTGGTAGCACATTCAGCTCCCAGAGTTCCACACAGAGCCTAAGTCGCATTAAATGAATTTGCTTAAAAATAGTGCGTACTCAGAGAAAAGTCTTTCTGAGAGGAAAACAAGCAATTATATAGTTGATTGGAGTTTCGTCGGTTTTTCACGTAGAAATAAACATTGCTTAAAG
>NC_061109.1:3918549-3943549 GCF_015104395.2 Macrobrachium nipponense
CCAGGTACAAAGGTGACGAGGACAAATTACCGTTTATTGAGGGCACCAGTCTCTTAAAGTATAACGACTCCAGCGTTGTTAGTTGGTCAGGATGACTAACATAATCAATTATTGTAAAATGTTCTTTTTGAATTTTCAGTCTTGCATATTATAGAGTGGTTTCTGAAATGGGAAAATTCTGGTTGTTTTATCCTGTGACCTGCACGGAAACTAAAGCCTAAATGGCTACAATATCTGACCCTCAGCAACCTCCGAGTCGATCCAACGTAAGAGCCCGGACATCCAGGGCATATGAATTTATGAATAACGTTGGATCTCATGAAGGGCCGAAGGCGATAATTAAAGTTAAAAAAAAAAACGATCGAATAGTGCAAGGATTATTCGACACAAGCCTGACTTTAAGACATGGAATTTCCTGTTCTATTATACGAGTGAGGTTTAAATTAAATTTTGAATCGGACAAATACGGAACAGTAGCATAAAATATTTTCTTCGGTACATAACAAAAGTAGTTGATGATGGATGCAAAAATTTGGAAGTACCTTGTTGGTGATTTTATGTACTATATCTTGTGGAAATGAATTGGCTTTGAAAAAGTTTACTAAGAAAGTCATTTCGTTATGTGTATGTATATATATATATATTTATATATATATATATATATATATATATATATATATATATATATATGTTATATATATATGTTATATTAATATACCCTGAATACCTATGTAATAGTTTTAGTAGCTTAGAATGCCATAAGTATTGGTGGGAGCCGGCATATATTAAGGGAAGAAAAAACTATTTTGGGGAGAGGAAAGGAAGAGAAAAGGGACATCATTTAAGAGGGCGAAAGTAATTAGTGTCCAGGACAACAACACTAATACACCCACCAAGAAGAAACTAGATAATTTCAAATTAATTGGTAGTTACGAAAACACCCTTAGGAATAAAACATATAGAAACAGCAAGACGGTAGAGGGGAAGAGGTAAGATGGGAGGGTATACATGGCAGCATTTTTTAGATTGTGAAGAACTATACTACGGTGAGAGCGACAAATCATGCAAAGAGCCAAGTAAGCAACATATATAGAACATTAGACAATACAATCAAACGTTGATAGTTTGCCAAACTATGTTGGGGAAAACTCGTAAAATAGACTGAGAAAATATGAATTTCGATTACAGGAACACCAACAAAACGGCCAGACTGATTTTAAAGAATGCCTTCATAGCAACTGCTAACAATGCCGTGGTAGGCAATTCTGGGGACAGAATCGGAAACAGCATATCAAGAAAAATCACACACTCCTTAACAGAAAAGATATACACAAACAAAAGAAACCTGGAAAACGCAGCAAGTTGAGTACAGTGGTCGACAGGGGGCCCTCAAACAGGTGAAACAGGGTCATTAGAAGCTCAAGAAGCCAGTGCACACATTTAAATACAGGAGACCTGCCTCTCTGGTGATTTCTTTCATTTTCCCTCCTCTTCCGTTTCAATGGGTTTCACCACACTTAAAGATATTAACGCTGAGGGCTGCTGTCAGTCAACAATTTTAACAAATCGTCATGATCCAAGTCACATGTATACACCCCTTCCTCCATGTTCTTTTTAATTATTTTTATCGTCATCTTAACTGGTACGTTAGTAATCAGGGAATTTACATCGGAACTAGCAAATTTAGAAAGGAAACTTTAAAATCATAAATTGGGTAAGATACGTAGATGACATCTTGATCATTTACAAAGAAAAAAGGGAAGATCTATACAACTTCCTAGAAAACACAAACAAATTAAACCAACATATCAATTTCACTATAGAAGAAGAGGAGGAGGGAGAAATTCCTTTCTTGGAAGGGGAAAATTCAAGATTCAAAGTATACCGGAAGAGGAAACACTAATTCATACATACATATCTTCTCTTGCCATAGGAAAGGAATTGAAGTGGGATTAATGACAGGGTTGGCCATTAGGGCATATAGGATTTCCAGTCCCGAAAAATTAGATGAAGAGCTGCAATACCTGTGGGAGAGCTTAAGGAGATTAGGATACCGCAACTACTGGTGGGAGCGGGTACACATTAAGGCAAGGAAAAAAATACTTTGGGGGAAGGGAAGAAAATAATTAAAGTAACAACACTATTATGCCCATCAATAGGAAACTAGAAAATTTCAAATTAATTGGTAGCTACTAAAACACGATTAGGAATAAAATAGTTAGAGATAGAAAGCGGGCAGAGTGGGAAGAAGTAAGAGGGGCGGTATATATTGCAGCGTGTCTAGACTGTGAAGAACGGTACTACAGCGAAAGCGGAAAATCTTGCAAAGAGCGAAGCAATCAACTTATACTGAACACTAGACACTACAATCAGAAGTCGGCAGTTTACGAACACTCTTGGGGAGAAGACCACAAAAATAGACTGGGGAAACATGACTGATTGTTGAAAATGGCTTTATAACATGCGCTAACAATGTAATGGCAGACAACACCGGAAGACAGCTTATCAAGGAAAATTATATACTCCAAAACGGAGAAGAAATCCACATACACAAGACATGATCACCTGGAACAACGTGCCGTGGACAGAGAAAGGTCATGAGGGCGGAACCAAACAGGAGAAGCAGGGTAGTTAAAAGGTCAAGAAGCCAGCAGCACACTCATATAAATACAGCTGGCCTAACTCTTCGGTCCATTTCTTAGATACTTGATGATGAGGACTGGTTTCATTCTGGGAAAATAATTACATATAAAAAAAAATAGCCGGATTCAGGTCTTCCATCTGGATACGAGTGGTAAAGTCACAAGATAGTTTAAAGAAAGAATAACTGATGAATTAACATTAAATACATTTTGCAAATCTTTCAACAAGAGCTGAATGATCATGACCACTCTACTAATTGCAACAATGTTTCGCTTCTGAATTTTGGAAAGAATGGCCTTCTCCTTATGACAGATATCTTTAGGTTCCATTAGATAAAGAAAAGAAAAAAAAATGTGGATGTTTGCCAAAGCAGCTTGAATTTCAAATAGATTGTAATATCAGGATATTATATCTTTTCCTGTGGGATATCCTTTCCTTCAAAGCAAGTATTGTGATTTCTTTCAGCCTGTAAGAAAGTGCCTATTGGAGTCGCGTGGCATGAGTGATGCACTTGTTTATTCAGTCTAGAAAAAGGGCTCAATTGTAATGGCAGCATCGTAAAATCTTCATTTTTTTTTTTTTTTTTCAAAACTTTCACAAAACTGTAGTTTCCTTTATCAGTAGCAGTAATTATACCTTAGAGAATAGACCATTGAGGAAATATGTCTTTGTTCAGAATGTGATACTTTTCCCGCACTTTAGCTACATGATAAGAAAGACTATTTTGTCGTATTCCTCACAGCCAGCTAGTTCTATATTCCTTCACATTTCAATTTGTTCTTTAATAACGAAGTAATTTCATTTGAACATAAACTGAATGCGGTTCACACTGCAGAAAGATTTCAAATTACCGATATTATTGATATATATATTTCAGCCGTTATTCTCCCGGAAATAATAAAACAACGTGATTTCATTTTTGGTCTCTGTCCTGAAACTATGTCAGAGTAAATGAAGTACTAATTTATATTGTACAGGTTTATTGAACGTTAATGTATTATCATATAGCCTTTCAAACGTTAGCATAAAAACACCGACTAAATCAAACGTTAATGGTACTTCTGGCTATATGCGGCGCTCATGTTTTATTCACTGAGCACAGAAGAAAGATCATAATGTTTGATGATAAAGCGGTGCGGCTATTTAATGGCGAAATATCATATCATACTTCATATTCACATTTATTTTCATTATGAGTTAGATTTTATAAGCTGTCACTTTATTAGAAATAATATACAATCTCTCTCTCTCTCTCTCTCTCTCTCTCTCTCTCTCGCTCTCTTCCTCTCTCTCTCTCTCTCTCTCTCTCTCTCTCTTCACCTAAAAACATAAAATAAGAAAGAAGATTCCTTAGATATACGTAAATTGTATAGATTGTCTGCAAATTTCGAAGTCTATATTCATTTTTTTTTTAGTTTTTAAGGTTATTAGTGCAAATAACCGTTCCTTATTTATTATAATGGTAAGAACAATTCTTTTTTAGGCTTGAAAAAACTTGTGAAGTTAAACATTTAGCATATCGATCATAATATCAAAAGCAGTTTTCTACAAAGACGTGAGTGATTTTGTTCCCCAGTAGTGAATTGCTTGGTTTAAAACTATACATTAGTTCCTTTGACTTTTAAAGATATGCAAGGACCTATAACATGTTTCATCATATGACTAGTGATTTTCAGTTAGTAGGAAATTACTCAAGGCCTGATTGAAGACATATTCTTCTAATTATCTCTATTTTTCACGCCACAGTATATATTATGGTAATGGATATAAAAAAAAGTGGAAAGCTTTGACCTTGTTTGAATTTTGTGATATAGATTTCGATAACAGAGCTCAACAGAAAGAAAGGCGCTAAAAAATTTAGAAATAGTATGAAAATAACAGCATGAAATTCGAGGATTCCAGTCTCTCTCTCTCTCTCTCTCTCTCTCTCTCTCTCTCGTCTCTCTCTCTCTCTCTCTCTCTCTCTCTCTCTCTCTCTCGTGATTCAGTTTTTTCTTACAAATCGGATCTAATTTATTATTTCTTTCAAGTTTTCACGAACATATTTGGCATAGGTAGATGCGGGCATAGTCTAATCTAATTGGTGATATTTAGATACTAAAGAGTACACTCTATTGCATCTTTGGTGATATGAAACGGTTGTAGTTTTGTTCATTTCTTTGAGTTTTGTTTGAGAAAAAGGTAACGTAGAAAGGCTCATTGAAAGTAACCTACATTATATCTTATTAAAAAATTATTCATGGCAACCTTTTTTTTTGCATATTATCAGTAAAGCAATTAAATGTAATCCTTTTAAATATCCATTATTAATTCAATGATAAAATATCATGAAATACGGTGCAGAAATATGTCTTTTTCATAATAATTAATCTTATAAATGAACACGCACATGCGTGAGCATATATATATATATATATATATATATATATATATATATATATATATATATATATATATATATATATATATAGTGTGTGTGTGCATACACACATACATACACACACACACACACACACACACACACACACACACACATATATATATATATATAATATATATATATATATATATATATATATATATATATATATATATATTATATATACATTATATATATATATATTATATATATATATATACATATATATATATATATAATATATATAGATAGATATATATATAATATATATATATATATATATATATATAATTTATATGCATGTGTCTCTGTTTGTAAGGCATATAGATATGTTTTCATGATCATTTATTTTTGATTAGATAAAGGATATCCGATTTTTTTAAAGATATCTATTATTTTTAAGTATACAGGAAACCAACGAATAACTTGTCAAATATTAATATTCACTCTAATCAAGCTAGACAAATTAAAATGATAACTTCCAGTATGTATCGAGTTCTTAGAATTTGTAGTCCTGAATTTCTAGTAGCCAAGTTTTAAATTACTGATAAAAAAACGAGATTCATTATGTTACCCTTCATGTTTTTGGAACTTTGTGAAAATACAGCAAAAAAGACATTTCAATCCAGCCAGTATTTAACAAAGAACTCAGGAATACTCTCTGCCTACCATTTCATCCTAATTTCCATCCTGCTGTACCCATTTTAAAAACTATAATATTAAATACAATAGTATTTAGAGAAATAAACTAATTAAAAATAGCCAGCCTAATTTCAACAATATTGTATATAGTATTCCTTACAAAGAATGTAATAATTTATTGGTCAAACTTCGAGTCAGAATAAAAATGAGATGTTCACAGCATAAATATGCCATTACAAGAGGCTTAACGAATAACGGCATTGTGGATCATTGGCTTAAGCCAGGACATGCCATTAACTGGAATGAGGCATTGATAATCCACACAGTCAATGACCAAAGGAAAAGGGAATCTGCTTAAGTCCATTTTTATTAAATCCGCGTCTACAAGGAATATAAATTTCCACCCTGGATTAACTCTTGATCCTCTTTCTACATCTTGTTTGCTTAAAGAACACTGCTAAGATTAACAAACTTTAACCTTCCCTTCTTTTCTATAAATGAGTCATGTCAGCCACTCTTGGATTCAGTGAGAACATGAGAACATAGAAATAAACTACGAAAGTACTTGTCCAAAGTCCCAGTTTCACTAATTTTCTACCGTGAATAAATAAATATATATATATATATATATATATATATATGATATATATATATATATATATATATATATATATATATATATATATATATAGATATTATATACATATATATATATATGGATAGGCTATATAAGTAAAAATTTACCCATTATCACTATCATGTTGTGAGCTCATGATTTCTTTAATGTGGTATTTAACCTTTCTGTATATTTCTAAATTTTATTCATCGTGTTTCCAGCTGGAGTTTCCAAAGACAGTTGACTTAGATTTTGAAATTAATTATGTTATTTTCTGCATTTGAGCCGATTTTTTCTATATTTACATTTCATTGCTTTTTTTATGCTTTTTTAATATTCACATAAGTATGAAACACTTCCAAATTAATAAATCTTTTATAGTTCGTTAAAGACTCGCATAATTACAATTACTATATTTTACATATTAATTACGTAATTTTTATTACTTTTTTTATGAAACGACCTATACAATGTATGCGAGAACAGGGTACCGAAATCATTTACTCTCTTTACTTCTACCACTTTATCCTCCCAGTTGTTACTTACTATAATTCCAATTCCATTTCTTCCCTCTAGTAATCCTCTGTAATAGAACTTTTCCTATCTCTCCAGTTCCACTCTCTTTCCACCTAGTGTCCTGCATACACAAGAATCCTATTCTCTTCCTCCTCCTCTTCCTCCTCCCCATCACATCTTCTATCTCCCTCAGTCTTCTTGTTAGAGTACCTACGTTTCTTATCTTCCACTATGTAACTAACTTTTTTGGCCACAGTCGTAAACCCTGCGGTACCCCTCGCCCACTCATCGCCAGTATATATATACATATCTATGCATAAATATATATATATATATATATATATATATATATATATATATATTATATATATATATATTATATATATATGTATGTATGTATAACTGAATCACGAAAGTTTGGAACGTGATAAATCTATAAATAAAGGTATAAGCCACAAAGGAAAAATAAACAACGGAATTTCTGCAAGACATTTCGACTCAACGTCCTTTACTGAGCAGATAAACTAACTTACATGAGGAATTGACAGTACAGGAAAGATCGTATAACTGACAGATAGGGATTATAAGATTAGTACCTAGAATCCGGCACACCTGAATGAATGAGTAACCTTCCCAAATAAGCATAAATATGGGTACAATTAAAAAAAAAAAAAAAAAAAAAAATTAAGTCAATGTGCTCAGATACAAGGACAAGACAATTAAAGGATTATATAGGGCTACAGCTATTCAGAACTTTGTTAAACAAAAACTTATTCACAACTTAATCTTTTTTTTTTTTTTTATCGAGACCCACGTTCATGCTTGTTTGGGAAGGTTACTCATTCTCCAGGTGGTGCCGGATTCTTGGTACTAATCTCCTTATAACCCCCATTTGTCAGTTATACGACCTGTACTGTCAATTCCTCATGTATGTCAGTTTATCTGCCGAGTAAAGGACGTTGAGCCGAAAGATCTTGTAGAAACTCCGTTATTTATTTTTCCTTCGTGGCTTATACCTTTACCTATATATATATATATATATATATATATATATATATATATATATATATATAATATATATTTTATATATATGATGTGTGTGTGTGTGTGTGTGTGTTTGTTTGACCGTTATTTCAAAGATAAGACGAGTGTCCTTACCTGGCTCATGTTATTTTCATTACAAAAGTCTGTTTGGAGACAACAGTAAATAACTGCATCAGATATCGCTGAAACCATTCATGATTGGCAGAATGGGGGGGGAATCGTCGCTGAAGCGCTTATGCAACCTTATATTGGTTTTGTTTCCTTTTATATTTCGTTAGCAGGCATTTTTTCTTCTTAACACTAGGATAGATCGGTTTGGTCAGAAGCAAAGTAGAAGTTTCATTTGTATCGTCTGCGGTTTTTTCGTGTAAGTGCTAAATAAGACAATTAAACATCGAAGAAAAGGAAATAAGTTTGAATACTGGTTATGTTATATACTCTCTCTCTCTCTCGTCTCTCTCTGCCTCTCTCTCTCTCTCTCTCTCTCTCTCTCTGATCCACGGACAATGAGATGATTTGTAGTTCAGTAGAAAATATATTTCCCACCAGTTCTTTTATTACTTGCAATGCATTCTTAGGATCTCTAACCTAAAGATTCCTAAAAATTTCTTATATACGTTTTGAAGGAAGGACAAGAAAGTTGTTTTTTGGCAATACCATTTAAAATGAGGGATTTGATTTTAAATCATTTTCCAGGTAGCTGGAGAAACTAAGTGGAATATAGGCTTAAGGCGCTGTCCACACCAGTGGAATTTCCGTCGACTTTTTCTTAGGTTGTCGACGACTCCTCAGAGAAGTCTACATCATTCCGTATTCTGGTTGTCACACACGTTCTTCTTCATGCCATGGTTGTCGTCGTCAAAACATAAACAAACCATCTGAGCTGTGACTTCCCGGACTGATAATACAATTATGCCTTATAACACAAAGCAACTAGTGGGACGTGCTTGCATGTGTTTTTTATCATTCTGCATTGAACTATATAAAAGAAAAAAAAAACGTCTTTTTTTTTTTTTTTTTTTTTTTTGGGTTCGGTCCTGGTTGAAACGACGTGATAAGTTTTTTTTTTTTTTTTTTTTTTTTTTTTTAATAATCAGACTGTATTATGAATTAAGCTAGAGAAACACTGGAAAAATTTTAAAGTTTGTGTTTATATTATTTGGTAATGCAAAAAAAAACAAAAACATAATGAGAGCAGACCTAGGCTATATAACAATCGGATACTCAGAACTAGCATGCTTACTTGTTTGAAGATCAGCAAGTTCAGGAAAGTTTTTTTCTGAGTCGCATGGTGATGCTCGTCATTTTTCTTTTTAAGACCCCTTTTTTTTTTTTTTTTTTATAAAACCATCATGCTTATGGTTCCATCGTCTCTACCTCATATCTTCGACCAAAAAACTGTTCTGAAAATCTTGTCCACTGTACCAAGAATTCCATCTTGCAATCTGTTGACTTGAATGCTCACTCTCCGAGATATAAACAAAGTCGAGAGTATCGATGGGTTGAATTCGATCGGTACCGTTTTCAAATTCGTGACGACGACACCAGAAAGTCGTCGTCAAAACAGAAAAAGTCGACGTCAAATTCAAAAGTCGACGAAATTTCACTAGAGTGAATGTTGAAAAGAACCTTTGTGAATCAATATAACTTACATCAATGATATCAGAATATCATTTGTAGCCACTATAAGAGCTCATAAGATATTTTTATGTTTAATATCTAAATGTGAAAAATTTCTCTCGACAATCACTGAAGATGGAAACTTGTGTATTCAGGCGAAGATCACCTTTATTACTTGGTGCACGATTTCGAAGGAAAAATAATCATGATTGGTTTCCATTTGAGCTCTACTGGATTCGAAGGCGGTGATGATGTTCCCCCAGATTTGCACCGTGCTGATGGGGAGTGCATTCCGCTTTCGATTCATTTTTTTAATTTCATTCATGTTCATTTCATATCAAAATTCCACCTTAATGATCAAGTTTTGAGCTTTTATGTTCTGCTTGCATGAAATTTATATAATTTTTCACATCCAACGAGAGTAAAATTTCATTATTATAAAAATGTACAGTTGCGAATTTTTAACTGTTCGTTCATATTTTCAATAAATAATAAATGTGCTTCATATATAATATTGATATTAATTCAAAGTATTTTTTATTAACATTTCGTTTCTCGCATTATAAAGTGACGCAAATGATTTCGTGATCATTCCTCATCCATATTATTTCTTTGTATCAGTGAATAAATAGTTACAATTCCTTTTATATTCATATAAATAAAATCCCAATATTGAAAGGCTCCTTAACGTTTCTCTTACGATTATATTTTGTTCAGTCGGACGTAGAATGTTTGGAGACCTTTGGGGTGATTAATTCTTAACCCCGTTCTCTGTAACTTCAAAATACTATAAAAAATATTTTATTTTATTATTTGTGTTCTACTTCTCATTAATTATGAAATTCCCTGTCCGTTCTGCAATGGCAATGCAAGGTCAAGTCCTTATAGACCTTTTTTAAATAATGACATTAAAGGTAATAATAATAATAGTAATAATAGTAATAAGTGGTACTAGCACCAACCCTAAGGAGTGATAGAAAACGATCAGGCAAAGATCCTCTGGGACTATGGTATCAGAACAGATACGGTGATATGTGCAAATAGACCTGACTTGACGTTGATTGACAAAATCAAGAAGAAAGTATCACACATTGATGTCGCAATACCACGGGACACAGAGTTGGAGAGAAAGACAGGGAAAAATGGATAAGTATCAAGACTTGAAAATAGAAATAAGAGGATATGGGATATGCCAGTGGAAATTGTACCCATAATCATAGTAAAGCTAGGCACGATCCCAAGATCCCTGAAAATGAATCTGGAAAAACTAGAGGCTGAAGTAGCTTCAGGACTAATGCAGAAGAGTGTGATCCTAGAAACTCCGCACATAGTAAGGAAAGTGATGACTCCTAAGGAGGCAGGATGCACCCGGAACCCCACACTATAAATACCACCCAGTCGAATTGGAGGACTGTGATTAAAAAAAAAAAAAAATAATAATAATAATAATAATAGTAATAATAATAGTGTACTTTCGAACATACTTTATTAAAAGTAATGGCTACTTCAGCAGCGTTACACTTGTAAGAGATTCTTTATTTTCCAAATAGCGGCTTTTTCGGTGCTACTTAAACAGGCTACTATGAGATTCAGGGCCTCTGTAACACGGTTTTTTTGGACTTTGTTCCTTGTCAAAGCATCGGATGTATCTGAAAGTTGACATATGTATATTTTATAACCACCCAAATTTTGTCAGTATATCAATAACCTAAACCCGATAGTTTTAATTTTTATAGAGTTAAATTATCTAGCCGACGCCATGGCCAATGACTTACGAGCCAAGAGTCGAAAAACATTCATTACGTCAGCAAAGTAAACACCTTTTTACGAAATGTTGCGCCGCCCATCCACTAAACAGAAACCCATTCAACTTGTTCCATCGGTTCTGAAAGCCAAAGACTTTATGAATGGCGGAACGATACATAGATGTGGTGGAGTATCTGTGCTAGCGTAGTATACTACTGTAGCAGTAGTGCCGCAACAGTATAGCAGTAATATACATGATTAAACGCTTAGGCCAACTGCTGGGATCCTTGAGGATCATTTAGCACTTCTTACAACTACTCGAGAAATGAGTTTTTATAGCCAGAAGTTAAATTTTCTAATCCAACAATGCCCATGATAGCCTTCAGTGTTATCCTGAATTATAACGAGGCCAAAGTGGGTGAAGCCTCATGAAGTCACCATTCTGACGATAATTATTGGTGAAGGTTTAAAGCCAAAATATAGTATCGGCTATTTTTTTTTTTCAGTAAATAGGTAGATAGCCAATAAATAAAAATTGCATGACATTGGATATAGCAGTTATCAAAACAAGCTTGTCTACTATGTTTTTGAAAATTACCATCTATTCCCTACATCTTGTCAATCTGATTGTGACCTATAAAGCAGACTGTAATTTCTTAGGAAACTTATCTTGGGAGTTAGACTAATAATCGAAGTGTTTTTGTATTTATTAACATATTTTGTTGGTTTGTTCATTATGACAATTACCAGTGGAGAGGTTCAGAATTCATAAAGGTGTGCTGTTTTGCTTGTATTTAAATTTGTTTGTCATTGTTGCCAGAGGTATAGCCTTTGTTACGTATAGCCAATCATCCATCGAGAAAGAGGGAAGAAATGCTGTCATAAGTTACGTAACGAGTGCGTTCGAAACCTTTTTTCTGAGTAAGTTGCCCGTCTTCAAAAAGAGTCACTTTACATTGTAAGTACCAAATTTATTCAACCAACGTAATGCAGAATACAGTCAAAATTTATGTGTAGATATAATGTGTACTCTGATAAGCGTTTTATATCTATGAAATGCATAGATAAAAAGTTATTGCGAAAAAACCGTGTTACAGAGGCCCTGAATCTCATAGTAGTAGAGCGCCTATAGACGCCATGATCAAATATAGTGTCAAATCGGTGTATATATTTAAATTTTACAGATTACTTATGATATCATAGTCATTAAAGTCTTTAACGATTCTCTCTCTCTCTCTCTCTCTCTCTCTCTCTCTCTCTCTCTCTCTCTCTCTCTCTCTCTCTCTCTCTCTCTTTCTTGAAGCGAGCTTCCGTCTGGAGCTGCCAGACATCCTTTAGGCTAGGAAGCTGAGGGTGGACTGCTTTTGATGTGTTGTTGAATATTAAGATGGCTTTATGCCAGCACGGGCTCTTGCTCTAGAGCAGCCCGTAGAAAAGTGTTGTCCGTCCTCCTTATATTTGGGGTCGTCAGCAGTGGGTCTGCCCCATGCTGATCTCCTATTGGCTGGCGGCGGTAAGTCTTCTTTTTCATTGGTGGCTTGATCTTCATTGGCTGCAGGAGTATCTCGTTCGGGGGCGTTGTCTTCTTGTCTTCCTTAGAGTTGTCGTGATCGGTGGTGTCATTATTGGTGGCAGGTCTTCTCATATTGGTGGGAGAGGAGAAATTCTTCCTGCGTCGTATTTAGTGTTGGTTTTATTTGCTGGATGAGAAGCGCCTCCAGCAGGCGTAACAGACGGGCATCAGGGGCCTTCCCGATCATCTTTGTGTTCTAGATGAAGACATCCCGGGAAAAGGCCTCTTGATGCTTGGTGCAGGCGTGATTCTTGATAGCCCCCTCTCGGGCGTGGCAGGAGTGTCTCTTAGACAGGCGCATGCTAGTCATACCTAGGTAGGCGCCGCTGCAATAGTGGACTGGGCATGTATACTGGTACACCACATATTATGGAGGAGTTATGGAGTTCCATTTGACAACGTCTGTGTGTGTGAGAGAGAGAGAGAGAGAGAGAGAGAGAGAGAGAGGGGGTAATTGGTGGTTGGATGGTTACCGACTGAATTGCCTGTTGGTGAGTTCTGGGTGGTCTGCTGGTGCTGTTGGAGTTTAGAGTTCTGTGTTTTGAGTCTTTGGTGAGAGCTGGTGATAGACAGTATTGTCGGCAGCAGTCTAGTGAAGGCATTGAAGTTAATTTAATTTGTGTGTTGTTGATTTGTTGTTGTTTGTTTTGGAGCTGTTGTACCTGTGTTGGTGGATTTGTTGTGCCTTTGAGCTCCTGAGGGTTGTATGTGATTGTTATGGTTGAGGGTTGTTGTTGTTGTTGGTGGGCTGTTATGGTTTCTTGGTGTGGTTGTGAGTTGTTGAGGGTTGTTATTGGTGAGCTGTTGTGATCCCTTGGTGTTGTTAGTGGGTGTGTGTGTTGCCTTTTTGAGTTAGTGATTGTTTGTGCAGTGGTCTTTGTTGTAGAAGTATTCCTTGTTTGTTGTTAGGCTGTGGTTGAGTTCATTGTTGTTTGCTGTGTTGTTGAGTTGTGATTGAGTTCCTTGTTCTTTGCTGTGTTGTTGAGTTGAGGTTGTGTTCCTTGTTTGTTGCTGTGTTGTTGAGTTGTGGGGTTGTGGTCCTTGGTTGTTGTGTTGTGGTTCTTGGTTGTTGTTGTTGGTGTCTCAACATGTGTTTGTGTGTTTATTTTTGTTTATTTTTTTTTTTATTTTTTTTTGGTATAGGTCAATTGTCCTGAGTGAATTCTGTAGTGTAAAGAGGAAAGTGTGACTGAGTGAGTTTTTTTTCAGCTGGATTGATTGTATTTTATGTGGGGGGGGGGGGGGGGGGGGGGGGGTGGGGGGGGGGGGGGGACTTGCCACTTGTTTTTTTAAGCTTGTGATCCCGCCACAACATGGCTCTGCTTCAGGGGGTCTTGTACCAGTGGAAGGGGGTTATTTTTTATAATAAGGTCGCGTGTCCTCCGATTCTGGTAGTATATGATCAAGTCGATATTCTTGGTGTCTTCGGTCGGGATATATTTTCGGAAATAATCTTCTTAACGTAGTCCTCTTCTTCACGGTAATGGGAACTCATGATGGCTTTATAATATAGCTTGATATTATCCTGGGAGCGGGGCTGTGGGCTCTCACTACCGTACCATTTCTCCAGGGCTGTCCGGACTTCCTTACTGATTAATTTACTTGAATATCCGTTATTCACGAGTACTTCGGAGGCACGGTAGATTCAAAAGCACCACCGTCTGGGACCTTCGTCAGGAGAGCCCTCTGTAACTGTAGCAGAGCATAACTGAGCCTGTGTTCCTATCTTGATCTTTATTCTGATCATTGGAATATTTAATTAATTTTGATTAAATTATGATTAGTTTTCACGTTTTCTGGTTTTGATTTCATAAGGCTTCCTGTTTTATTTTTCTTCGTCATGTTTATGATTAAATTAGTTCTCAAGGCCTATAGGCCTGTACATAATTTTTATTTTAATTACTATCCCATTTCTTAGTGATTATTTAAAAAAAAGAATGGGCCTATATTCAAAGCCTAAATAACCTAGGCAGCAAGCTACATCTATTAGGTGCACTGTTCAGTATTCAAGTACAGTAATATAGCAGTTTAAATAACTTACTAACAAATTAGTGAGACTAATATCACGATTAATAGTACGACAAAATAACACGCACACAAATTGTGATGTGCAATACCATTTTATACACATACTACAAGTACGCCCACAGTATTACGAATATGAGGCACACACGAGGTGAAAGATATTATATTTCCACAATTACAAACAAACAATTATGAAGATATTTAAAAGGGCAAAACATAAGAAAAATAATGAGACAAAGATAAGAGAGAGAGAGAGAGGGAGGGATGGCGACTTGGATCTATACAAGCTATCAAGATGAGTTGGAAGAAATAATTAGTAAATATTAAAATTACCAGATTATTAGTGGTTTATAGAATCTATATAAGCTAAAAAAAAAAAAAAAAAAGTGGTGAGGGGAAGACAGTTTTTTTTTTTTTTTTTTTTTTTTTTTTTTTTTTTTAACGTTTATTGATAATATAGACGACGAATTGTAGGAAGGTTGTACTGTAAATTCCAAGCCTTTTTTCGACATGATACTGAAAACTTTAAAGAGCTATCACTCAAAAGACTAGTTTTGGATTCAGATACTTTCCAAAATTCTAACGTTAATAGGCGCTTCTTGAACCTGTTAATGTGAGTGTTTACTGGAAGTGACTTTCTCGTGTAATCTCGGTTGTTTTTGATAATGTGAAAAAAGTATAATGCTAGAAGGAAAAACGAAATTACCCCGTTGTTTGTATGATATTTTAGTATCTACATAAGAAATTAGGTAATTCTAGGGTAAATAATAAGACCGCAATAACTTTGCGACATACGACGGACGGACGGACATGTCGCATTCATATGCTCACATAAAGTTGGCAATGGTATTATAATGTACCCTGAAAGTATTAAGTTAAAATATTAAATATTTATATCTTTATCAATATTTTTGTGTCAGAGGGATGGTATGCCCTGACCTGAAATATCCAGTATAATTAATTTATTATGTTTGATGTTAATGATTACTTTCAACTAGAATTATAGTTGCACAAATCTAAGGTAGCTTCGCGATAAATCTATGCATGGTCAACAGAAATCTCTTAACCAAAAATTTTCTTTTGTTCCCATTTTAGTCAGTGCTGGATGTTTTCTTTGGAGTCACTGGAGGCCTTATGATTTCCAGATCTATTCAGTGTGGTGGGTTTCAATCGACTTTTTAAAATTTAAAGGAGGGAATTTCGGTATCATTGTGTGTAACGACGGCGAACTGATTCGGTAAAATAAGCAAACTCTTGGAGCAATTAAGAGGGATCCTGTGAAGTTTGAAGACGCTGCCGACCTTAGGCATGGTAGAACCGTCTGTTTTTATAATATAAAGGCTATTTACGAATACGAACCCTTGCTGTAAGATAGCCAGTCAGTGTGATAATGAAGCACGAGGTTTGGTTAAGTCGTTTGAATTCGTCCTGTCAACCAAGACGCAAAGCCAATAACGATTGTTACCAAAGTTGATTAAAGCGAATCTCTAGCAGGCAATAGCCATTAGCGGCAATGAATTAACTTCCAAATAAACATGAAGGTGAACAGGAAACTGAATCATGAATATCACTTATTCAATCAATTACTGTCAGTGTAAATTCAATATTTTTCACTGAAATATATTAATGGTGAAGTATGTTACACAATTGATATTCGATGGTCATTGAGATGACATATATTGTTCTCTCATTAGACTGATAATATGAGAATGCTTTCAACATATGAATAATGAAGCTGATCAATATTCACAAACTTGACAATATACAAGCAATAAACTGCAGAATATCGGTTAACTCTTTACTTTGGACAGTGTAAGAAATTATTGCATAAAGACAGATTTTCACTTCTACGAACCGTAAAGAAAAGTATCGTTTGAAAGACATTAATAATTACCTGCAATAATAAGTTTTCTCATTAAAACAAATTCTCTCTCTCTCTCTCTCTCTCTCTCTCTCTCTCTCTCTCTCTCTCTCTCTCTCTCTTGATGTTGATGAGACTTACGATTAGGAAAACAATCAAGTTACCGCTAAAGACTATCCATACTATCCTGACACACTGAAGCGTCATCAGCAGGGTACCTTCTGCCCGTCACCAATAAAAAAGAAATGTTTGCGTAAGTTCATTGTCTGTGAAGTAATAAGAATCTAGATTTGAAAATCTTATAAACGGCTTCCAAAATCGACTTTCTGCAACCGAACAGAGCACTAACGGAAGGATATGATTCAGCAGACAAGCCGGTCCATAAGAAGTATTGTCCTAGGAGGAGTGATTGTCAGTAACATAGGAGGAGTGATTGTCAGTAACATAGAAATTTACTTTTTATAAGAAAGGATATCAGATGTTTGCTTGTCTGTGTATAGTGTCTGGGATCATTTTAATGTTTAACTAACTAAGGAAATTTGGTAAGGAATTATGACAGGTAACTTTTGAAAAATGCTCCATAATCTTCCATGGGATCCATGCACTCCAATTTATTGTTTATATTCATGGAAAATTGTATCCATGCAAAATCAATTACGTGTTATTTACCATGAGAAAGTAAACTTTAGTATTATCATAATCAAGTGTAATTGAGTGGCACAGACTATTTGCAAAAATCATAAAATCTAATTGATGTCCAAATATATGAAGCGCAAAGAAGCCAGTCAGCAATCACTGGAAGCCAAAATGCATCAACTAGAAATAATTAAATGTCTACTAACTGTTTCATATAAAATTATATATCGCATGCATTAGTATCAAACAAACACTGATTGCCCTGACATTTTAATATAGTACAAGAGTACGAGAACATCCATCTGCAATTTTCCTGTTTAGCTGTGTGCTATCCAGTCGCTAACTATAGTCGTCAGTTGAGTATATCATACATCAAAATCTTTGCTTGTCATGTCGTACAAGAAATCTTCACCTATGATTTGTGGAATTCTCAAGACATGTATTCTTATTATTTAGTATATTATAAATTTCTCCTAATACCGCTGTCATAATATCCTATTAGCTCTTTGGTGTGAATGTATGCCTCATTTCTCTTGCAAGCTAATGTATTTCTCGAACTGGAATGCGATTTCCTAATTTCTTTGCAAAGAAATCATTAATAACCATATGTAAATAAGGCTTTGCATTTCATATAAGAACCGTTTTTGCTTACAGTCACCAACATATCTGTATTATGAACAACTGCTTCTAATACAGATGAGTATTAGAAGCACTTTAACCCCAGTTCCATGAGTAATTATGATATTTATTTTTTCATAATGATTTTTTCATAATGAGAAGCTAATGGGTAATTAGTATGTTAATTGGATTGTTGCCCGTATAAAAATGGATAATCTCCTTATCAATACAGGAGGCAGTTTGTTCGAATGTCTTGGGGATAGTTGAAAGAATGGTTAGTGATGCTAAATTGTTGCTACTGAGGATATTACTCAGGCAGATAAGGCAGTCATATCTTGACTGGTGTTTTTTTACTTGCTCATATTATCTTGTGATTGCTTTTGCAACCTTACCTATAGCAATCTCCGTGTCTTCATCATTAGAAATAAGTTTAGGTACTTGCTATTAAGAATAAAATATCGCTGACTTCATCAACTGACAACAATAATAGGTAAAGGCCAAGCTTTTCTATCAAAATTTGTGATTTATTTTTCTACAACACAAGTACACTACATGAGTGGTATATTTCCTGTACTCTAAAGTGAATGTTCTTTCACTATTCTATTGGATGGATAATATTCTAGTTCATGGAATTTGTGCTTGAAAATATGAAATGGAAAAACTTACATACTTTCCGTATTAGTATTGCACGTCTGCAGTATGCAGATCATAGTGTTCACTGACCTTTCCACATTTTCTGCCCATTCATCACCTTTCAAATTATTAGCCCTGTTTCCTTGAATATTTTCCATGAAACCTTTTACAGCGAATTTTACTCTTTATAGCCCGTCACCATTTACTGAGGTTTATAGAGTAGTTCAATACAATTCTCACCAAAGACATCTCAATGTTTATTCTTTAAGAATCAACTGGGGCTCCTTTGACTAGCGACTTGGTTTGGTGAAAAGACCATCATTGCTTTCGCAAGACCAAATAACGATTTATATGGGGTTTATAACTGTAGGAAGGAAAACATTTAGGCGCCAACTATACTTATTGAAAAAAAAACTTTTTAGTTACTTATGACAGGCTCTCAATAGGCTAGCAGTTATATTCACACATTTCCTACTTTTAAAAGGTCAACATCACATTGATACCTTACCTTACGCCATCTTTCAAAAAGCAGGTTTCAACAGACACGTAAATATTATCAGATTATATATTTGTACCTCCAGTTTAATATGACACAGCACGTCAAGTAATGCTACATCAGTAATGAGGTTCAGCCTTAATCTGGCAAATGTGCTACCCCACATTTATTGTAAGGAAATGTGTTCTCGTTGAAATAAACTCAACTCTCTCTCTCTCTTCCTTCTCTCTCTCTCCTCATCTCTCTCTCTCTCTCGTCTCTCCCTCCTCTCCCTCTCTCTCTCTCTCTCTCTCTCTCATCAATTCTCCTCTCTCTCTCTCTCCCTACTCATTAATCAGCATCATAATGATTCAAACACGTTTTCTAAACATCAATATGATTTAAATCCTGCAAATACAAAAGGGAAATTTTCTCTCCCTTTTGCAGGTTACTTTATGCACCATAACTCTGAGCCACCTTTATCTGATATTTAATTTTAGCAGTTTCTGATAAGAGGCGACAAATATGGGGATTTCATTCAACAAAAGTAGTGTGAGATTCCATCGCAAATGCATCTTCCTTCTTTGGAATGGAAATCCTAATAAGGCTCTCCACAGAGTTAGCTTTCGTCATAAAATGCAGTTCTGTTTGCATATTGTGAGCAAGGTACTAATGAGGTACTGAGCTACTGAGCCTGATGCTAATTGATTTGTTTACATATTGTTTTTGATTAAGCATACCTTATGCCAGCACGGCCTCTTGCTCATAGATCAACCCGTAAAAGTTTGTTTACAAAACTCACTCAGGTCAATAGCTCGTGCAGGCCACAAAGTAGTCCCGACCAATAAGCAGATCTAGGACATAAATCTACATGGGGATGAATACTAGATATCCGATTGGCACTTATAAATACATTACTGAAAAGCTGGCATAATAATAAATACAACATAATAATACATGAAAGAATTTGTGTTTTCTCTCCACCCCATGGCTTTTCCTCCCTCGTTACTCATCACCGGGGAAAGCAGATTTTGTTTGTAGGCCTCCCACGTGGGTGCTGCAACATTATCTTAGAAGTTAAACCTCCCGATGGCTTTTTTATACACGGAATGACTGATAATAATAATCATTACTATTACTTTTTTCTTCTCTTGCCCATTTCTTCTTCTGGTTTGACTCTGTAGCTCCAGTACCTGGCCGTCTTCCCCTTCAATTGGGCTGCATATCTGGCTGCCGGACGAATCTCCTTTGTTGCTAGAGGTTCCATTGACGTCGTTGGCGTTTAATCTTCCATTTATTTCCATCATTACTGAGTTTTGCTATTTAACCCACAGTTGGACATTACCACATCGGGAATAGGTACTCATTTACAGCTGAGTAGACTGAGGAAATTTCGGTAAAAATCCTTTCCCAATAAATCAACGCCCATGAGAGAAGTCATCCATCCAACGACTGACCAGCCCCAATGTTGCTCAACCAGTCTATTGGCGACCTAACCCACTCTGGTACGATCCCAAGCCTGAAAAGGAATCTGGAAAAACTACAGGCTGAAATAGCTCTAGGACTCATGCAGAAGAGTGTGCTTTTAGAAACAATGCACATAGAAAGAAAAGTGAAGGACTCCTAAGGAGGCAGGATGCGAACCCCACACTATAAATATCACCCATTCGAATTGGAGGACTGTGATAATCAATTCCCCCCCCCCCCCCCCCCCCCCCCAATTATTATTATTATTATTATTATTATTATTATTATTATTATTATTATTATTATTAGTTTTCGACGTTACTTATTGGGAATGTTATTATCAAAACTAAAATCATTTCTGTAACTCTCTTTATAAAACTACAAATTTTGGATTTTTTGTATGGCTATACTCATTACTATTTTTTATAGATCTTATTCAGAGTCCTAACTTTCTAAATATTACTGTGCGCAGACAACCCTTAAACTCAGTCTTACACGATTAAGAACGAGAAAACTCTTGAGACAAAAGAAAAAAAAACATATTTACGGTTTCGCAGAGAGGTTTTAGCGGAAGAATGTGGACTGTATGGTTCACGGAGGACCATCGAATGCGTGGAATGGTGTTGTTGTGTCCAGGTAAAGTCATCACACACACACACACACACACACACACAAGCAAAGTAATGAGGTCTTGATATTCTGAATGTGCGTGGATGCAGAAAAGATGGGAAGTACTGTGCGCTAGTTGAGTAGCTCAAGGCGAGAACCCTTTATGTTGCGGTACTGGAGTCAAGAGAAATTATAAAGGTGCGTAAAGCTCTAGTATGACCGGGACAACTAAGGAAACAAGAGAAAGCTTACAAGTGCGTTATTCCAAATTGAGTGTTTCAATAATAAACAAAATAAAAATAAAAATAACAAAAGATGTAATAAATGGTCCATGAACAGGAAAGAATTATAGTGAAAAATCATATTAGTGTAACGTGTTCAAATTGGTATGGCGAACTGGAAATAGCGGTTGTGGCTGAGAGATAACACGGTTGGTATGTCTCGAGTTTCGGCAGTGAATGTTGATGGAAAGCGTAGTGGAAACGTTTTGGTCAATGCTGTTGATTGCTATAATGGCTCAGTTTTCACAGAGTATACTCTTACTTCCATTTTGGAGAAGAGAATGTGGAAAGGAATTGTTGTATTTTAGTTTATATCAACACATACTAGAAAAAAATGGATACAGATAAATATATGAAATGATTGGTAACTTATAAAAGCATATACCAACTCAATGATGGTGACACAGATAGTTGTGAGTTTGTAGGTATAGGAGTATACAAGAAATGAAAACAGTAAGTAGTGGAACAATGAAACAAGAAGAATAGAGATTCTAGGATTTCGTTCCAAATGCATTTGTCAGACAAAAGAGAAGGTTTCATAGTGGCGCATAAGACAGTAAATAGGGCAGTAAAAAGATAAGATTTTTTTCAATTTAATTAAGCGGTGAATAGGAAACCGGCTACAGTAATAAATATGAACAAGAAAAAGCATGTTCAAATAAATGATACAGATGAGTGGAGATGTCTGAAGATATTGCAACACTGCGTCCTTGGAACAGGTATTTCGAGGAGGCGCAGAAGATGAGTAACGGGTAAGAAGAAAGAAAGGAGCTAATGTAATATGGTGCGGGCATGTAATGTAAGGAGTACAAACAAGAAATAGAAGAATGAAACATTACAGACGACATGATGTGGTTCGGTGGTGAAAGTGACTGAGAGGATGACCACCATTTGTATGGTGTATAGGGATGGGGGAAAGATTCGAACACAAAGGGCTAAGGGTATATGCATGGTAGGATTTACAAACTAAGACAAAATAACGGAAGGGCTGACAGGAGATGTGTTGTCTAAGTTAAGGCAGGCGATATATGTGAGTTACATGTTTATGATGGATGAAGCGATAGTGTGTGAAGTCTGAGAATGCGGAAAAGGACTAGGAAAAAAATTGTGTAAAACTTACATAGAGATGCAAGAAGAGGGCCTTGAGGATTTTTAGTGTGGAAATTTATAGAAAGTGATTAGAAGCGATTAGAGAGGCTCAATTTAAAAAATGCCCTTTAGAAACGACAGTACTGACTAGATATGGCCCGTAACTATGAACAGAACATAGAATAAACCTTAATAGAAAGTACTAAAATTATTTTCAAAGGATCAAAGGTAAACGTAATGTGCCCTCTTACAAACTTATTTCTATAAGGATAGGATCCTCCTGGACACTTCCAAATTCCAACGTTTAACAAAAGACCCCACCGAGGACCTCAGAAAGAAAGTGTCGAGGCTTGTGACTAGGGCCAACAATCAGCAAGACGTCGTAAAATTCCCTAAGGTAAAAGGAAACTATGGGCCCGGTTACTGCTACGGAACAGTGAAAACACACAAGGCAGGCAACCCCCTAAGGCCCATCATCTCTCAGATGACATCCCCAACCTATAAGATAGCGAAGGTCCTGAATGATTTGCTGGTACCTTACATACCCGGTGCATATTCACTGAAATCAGCGGTGGAGTTTATTGATCTCCTACAGGAAAAGACCAGAAGACGACATTGCCTCACTCGACGTTGAGAGTTTGTTTACGAACGTTCCCGTCGAAGAAACGATCGACATCATTCTTGATCGTGTATACAAGTCCGAGAAGAACCCGCTGCCCATTTCCGAAGATGTCCTCCGAGATATGCTTGAAAGCTAGTACTACAGAAGCCCCTTTCCTCTCTCATCAGGGGGAATTATTTCGACAAGTAGACGGGAGTCGCCATGGGATCCCCACTAGGGGTCCTCTTGCAAATATGTACATGGCTACCGTCGAAGAAAGGACCTTTAGAGAAACATCAAAAACCTAGGATTTATGGGCGATACATCGACGATATATTCGTCACAATAAAAGAACCTGAAGATACCAGAAAACTAGCAGATGCTCTGAAAAGAAACTCAGTGCTCAACTTCACCACAGAGCACAGCCAGCAGAAGACTTTGCCATTTCTTGATGTCCTGGTAAAACAACAAGAAGGACAGTTTAAGACGACCGTTTATAAGAAAGCAACGAACGCTGGCCGTTGCTTGAACGCACGCGAGGAGTGCCCGGACGCATATAAAAAGTCTGTCGTGAGTGCGTATGTCAACGCAAAACAGAGCCGTTCACACACAGCTCATCATGGAAAGATATACATAACGAACTCGACCGAATTCTCCAACTGCTAACAAACAACGGGTATGCAGATCAAATTATCGAAGCAGCAATAAAAAAGAAAATGGACGAATTTTACCAACCCAACACGATGGCGAAAAACGAGGAGAACTTGATTATTTACCATCGTGTACATTATGGGTCTGCATACAAGGAGGATTGCTGCACACTACGCGGGATAATAAACAGAGGCGTAACCCCAAAAGCCCCTTACCATAAAATAAGCCTCAGGATATATAGTAAGCCCAACCTTGTAGCAGCCTTAATAATGGAAGAATAAACAGCACCGCTCCGGGGGGACCGAAGGAGATGTGCACGAATGTAGTTTTACAAATTTATTTGTCCTGAGGAGGTGTGTAAACCTCACAGCCAAAACTACATCGGGCACACTACAACGACCCTTCGGAGACGTCTGCTGGCTCATAAAAATCAAGGGGCCATCCATCAACATTACATAGATGTTCACGACAGGAAGCCATCTCTACAAGAGCTCATAGAAGGCACCCAGGTCGTGCACAGAGAAGACAACTACAGTCGCCTCTTAATAACGGAAGCGGTGAGCATCGCTATTCAGAAGCCGACCTTGAACTTCCAACAAGAATCTGACCATACTCCCCTCCAGCAGGAGAAGGAATACCCAAGCCAACAGGGACCAGACAGCGCGCCCCAATCAACCGAGAACATCGCGCCCCTTGGAAGACATGAGATGACCCAGCGTCAGCGAAAGTCAAGTAACATCCTTGCTCAGGTCGCTGAGACCCCTCCACCCAACACGGAATCAGCAACCGCAAACCAACGTAGACCATTTTGGACATACACACACACACACACACACACACACACACACACGCTCACTCACTCAAATTTAAATCATACACATTTATGTATAAACAGAAATTATCTCTTGTACCTTTATGCATGCTATAAAATATATACATATATTTGTATTCCTGTATTTAGATTTCTATATTCATTTTCATTCCTGTATGTAATTTTGTAATTTTTATCTAAAACCATCATGTAACATATTAGATTTTAAACATATATTTAAGGAACCTCTAGCACATGGCATTGTATTTTTAATATTTATTTAACCACTGTTTAAACTTTCACTGTTATTGGCACAGTACATATGTCCTTATGTTCTTTGTATCTAAAACAACGCCCTTAAGCTGTTAATCCCTAGACTAACCAGTACCCATACCTCAAGGTCATACCTCCCACACGATGAAAT
>NC_061109.1:3946049-3953549 GCF_015104395.2 Macrobrachium nipponense
ACTAGAGCCTCTCCTCTCTAATCCTCTCTCTCTGTTTTGTAGCCATCTCATTTTTGGTCTTCCTACCGGTCTCCTTCCTTCCGGTGTCATTCCAAAAACATTATAGGATATCGCTCCTCCTCCATTCTTTTGGTGTGTCCAAACCATCTAAGCTGTCCTCTCTCCACAAAATCTAGTATCCCCTCCACTCCCAGTTCTCTTCTAATTGTCTTCATTTCGTACACCTATCTAGTCTTGTTACACCTTTTATGAGTCTTAGGCTTTCATTTCAGCTTGCTTGAAGTTGGCTTCTAGCTCTTGATGTTAATGTCCATGATTCATGGCCATAAGTCAATATTGGTCTTGAAAATAGAGAGGTATATTATGGTTTTCACTTTGCGAGGTATATTTCTGTCTTTCATTAGTGGGTAGAGCAGATACAGATTGTTACTAAATTTCTGTATTCGGGTAGTTATTTCCAGTTTTGAATCGTTTTGGTCACTAAACTCTACTCCTAGTATTTGAAATTTCTGCACTGTTTCAATGTCTGACCTTCTAATTCTACGTCTGAACGTTACTTGGTGGTCGTGGATAGGTGCATGATCTCTGTCTTATTTTTGTTGATCCGCATTCCATTAGCTGTTAAGATCGCGTTCCAGTTGTTGACGTTTTCTTGGAGAGATTCTGCGCTGAGGGCTATCATTGCATGGTCATCTGCATACATAAGGTTGAATATATATCAGGTAACTAATTAGTAATTAAGTCAGTGATTTTATCTTTAAGGTTATTCTTGAACATTTTACTAATGCAGTGGTCCAAATAATGCATGTCAGGACTAAGGTTGAAATTACAGCTGGAAGTATGATAGATAATTTTCAGATTCTAAAAGATTTCAGGAAGATAACTTTTTTTTATCCTTTATTTGAGTTAATAGCCAGTTTTTGTTGAAAATTAATATCTTTAAAAGGCCTACATTTAGAAGCACTAAACCTTATACACGACAAGAAAACCCTCTTCTTTCAGACCCATTCATTCACCAGACCAGTTACTGTCCTAACTGCCAGTTCTAACATATTTTATCTTTTTTCACAAAACTTTGTCACTCATTAAATTATCTTCTGCGTCTTATATATACTTAGTAGCTTGCACGTTGCACGTATTTTATTACTTACGGATTTTGCTTTTCATGAACTAGCCCCAAGTCTTAAAACGACACTTACAGTTTCGTTTCTTTTTTCATGAAACTTCCAATGCAACTTTCTTTTCTAAATCTGCAGTGGATTTTTCTTTGTCATTGTTTGGCAATTTTTATTACAACAGAATTTACCACTTACAAAAGCAAAATAGTTCCTCTCCCCTAGTCCTTAATCAGTGTAGTGTTTAGAATAAAACTTCTGCCGGAAAAATTCGTTTAATTTAGAGTTTCTTCTGATTGCTAAAACTTGTTTGAAGTTGAAAAGTTAAAGCTCTTCACCCTGTCTAAAATTTACTTTGTCTTATGGGATAGCTCTGCTGTTGTGTTCGTAAACCGTGTAAATAAAGTGTGGGAAGTTTTGGATGAGGTCAATTTTTCATAGTAAATGAGTTACAATATTGCTTGCAAGTGATGAGCCAGAAATAATTTTTCATATGAGAATTTACAAAAAAATAAGTCCGATGTTTTGTGCAAGATCTTTCCTAATATGAGGAATTCATAGTGATAACATCTATTTATTTCATTTCTTCAAAGAGTTTCCATTCAAATGCCTGATCATGGATTTAGCCTATTAGATTAAAGGGAAAATTTATCAACACTTTTCTCATTACGCTCAGCTTTCATATAGTATGTGAGTCTGTTCCTTGGATATACCTGCATGCGCACATGAACGCACGTACACAGACACACACACACTCACACACACACACATACACACACACACACACACACACACACACACACATATATATATTATATATATATATAATTATATTATATATATATAGATATATATTAAATATATTAGATATATTAAAATAGATATATATATATACATATAGATACTATAACACATATATATATAATATATTATAGTAGTATATAAATAATATATAACAGTATTCACTGTTTCCCTAATAGTACAGCATCATGGCATTTTTTTACTTTCTTTTCGAAACCATAAGGACGGTCACCTGATAGAAAACGACGGATGCCTGCATCCTTCCCAACCTGAATTTTTTCTTTGCTTTGAGGTTGACTGTGGCTTATGTGATCACATCCTATGCCAACCGAATGTAGTTGCGACCGACAAGCTTGATGGTCTTGATATCGTGGAATCTAGCGTCGAGAAACTGGTCGCACTACTGACATGGAGGAGGTTCCCCTTACACGATAATGATGCTGTATAACTCTCGATGGACTCGTCTGTAGAAGAATCTACTAGTGTGGACCTCTGGACTCGAAGCAACAGTATGAAGCAATCACATAATATCATTAAGACAAGTAATCATTTGAAATCACGACATAAGCATCCACTGAGGAAAAAAACAATGGATTTTATATATAAAATTGCCCCGTCCCTCAGAGGCTTAAATTTTTTGTTTTTAATGATCTTTTCAGATTTTGTTTTTCTATTATTTTTTAGTTGTTCGGAAATACAGCAAAACTGTTTTCGTTAAATAGTGTGAAAACCCACTTATTCATCAGTTTCTCAAGCTCCATGATACGCACGATGACCTTCAAATAGGTAATACATTACCCAGTTACATCCTCGCACTGGGAATAATCTCATATATCCTGTGGTCCATTATCGGTAAACCGCTTAAGTATTCGTGTGTTGAATCTATAATCTCGAATATCAGTCAGGAAATAACAACGTTCTCGAATAACTGGCCATGGAAGTAAGAAGAAAATGGCTCTTATAGTTCTGTGTCGTCAATTAAATATGAACTTCAGTTAAGGATGTTCTGAAAAGAGGACAATCACCCTAAGGATCTATATATATATATATATATATAATATATTATATATATATATATATCTATATATATATATATATATATATATATATATATATATATATATATATATAACCTCCAGGGGATGTCCATGATACAATGATTAAAACATAAATTTATTCTAAGAAACGTTTTGCACATAAAAATCTCTGTGCATCATCAATATGTGAAAGATAAAGACACATTTATAAATAACAAACAATAAAAGTGTAAAAAACAGGAATTCACATAAATTAAAAAGTCTTAAAATTACATAAAAGAACAAAGTAAAAATGATAAAACAGGTTAAAAGAGACTGCTCAAACACCAACCGTTCATTGTAAGGAGAGAAGATGGAATGAACTAAGACAAGTTAAAAGTAACGACTTCAACTATGCCAGGTACAGAGTTGCTGAGGACGTGTTACTGTTAAGAGAGGGAACAAGCCAACGTTATATATAAATTTACATGCCTGGATGTCCGGGCTCTTACGTCGGATCAACTCGAAGGCTGTTAAGGGTCAGATATTGCTCTCACTTCGGCTTCAGCTTTCGCACTGGTCAAAGAAATAAAACAACCCGAATTCCACATCAGAAATCATTCTTTTAATTGCAAAATTGAAATACAAAAAGAACAGTTTTCCATAATAGACCATGTCAAAAATCCTGACCATTTAACCACCCTTGAGTCTTTATATATCAAGAGGCTTGTTCCCTCTCTTAACAGTAACACGTCCTCAGCAACTCTGTACCTGGCATAGTTGAAGTCGTTACTTTTAACTTGTGTTAGTTCATTCCATCTTCTCTCCTTACAATGAACGGTTGGTGTTTAAGCAGTCTCTTTTAACCTGTTTTATCATTTTTACTTTGTTCTTTTATGTAATTTAAAGACTTTTTAATTTATGTGAATTCCTGTTTTTTACACTTTTATTGCTTGTTATTTATAAATTTGTCTTTATCTTTCACAGACTGATGATGCACAGAGATTTTCATGTGCGAAACGTTTCTTAGAATAAATTTATGTTTTAATCATTGTATCATGGACATCCCCTGGTGGTTTTATATGTGTATTCACTGACCTGCTACATATATATATAATATATATATATATATATATATATATATATATATATATATATATATATATATATATATATATATATATATATATATAAATATATATATATATATATATATATATATATATATATATATATATATATACATATATATATTTATATATATATATATATATATATATATATATATATATATATATATATATATATATATATATATATATATATATATATATATGCGTATGAATAATTGTCATAGGTGTATTATGTTTTATGTGTTATCAGAAGTAAATAAGTAAATGTAGTATTTAATTTATCCACTGAGTCGGCATTCATCATCAGTGTCACTGCTTATATAATTATTACACCACTTTATTTACGTATATTCACAACTTTTACAAAACCAAAAGTACAGATAGACTACTTGATAGACTACTTGTAACAAATGAAAAATTTAAACCACGTTACCAGAAAGTGGTTTTGCAGAATGAATTGAGAGAAAAGGATTGTGAGACATTTCTCTCATGTATATAAAGGCCATATTATCTTCAATAACAAATAAACTAGTACATTTTATTTTCATTTCATATTCATTCAAGTTATTGGTATTATCCACAACTGATATCATTCAAGTTGAAGCGTGACTGAATATCCAAAACTATTATGCTGGTGTCACTATATTGTATAACTTTGCTAATGAACGAAACTATAAAACTGCCTTCTTCATGGATGGGAAATCTTAGAAATATAGGCGCATAAATATTTCCAACTCTTAGAAATTAAATGAAAAGAAATATATATAAAACGAGGGTGAAATTTGTATATTGAATGAGTTTTATTTGGTATTATAAAAGTGTTCCAAAGGTTATTTTTAATGAATTCTACCAGAGTTTCATGGTGTTCGAATGTCAAATAATATCAACAAAAGGAATCAGAAACAAATAAACATATTCATGGAGAAAAAATTTTCCAATTTTGTATTGTAACTGATATTTAAGGTCGATTTATGTGTTGCAGGGTCATCAGATTACCTAGAATAAAGAAAATAATATGCTTTTTGAATTATTCACAAAACAAAATATTATTTCTTCTTTTCCAGAGTAACATACCTTGACATTAGTACAGGCACTCATCAACTTCTAATATATTTCCATCATATCTTCAGTGGTCGCATACTGCTTTTTGGGTAACGAATGGAATAACGCAGCAGATCTCATGTACCAAATACCTGTCAGAAACGAAGTGATTGTTTTCTCAAAGCTAAATGAGTAAAGGTTTATAGTTGATCGTTAAAGATTTCCTGGTAATGTCCAGCAAGCTATACACTCTTAGTTCATTGGAAAGTTTAAAAAAGATAGCAAAATGTATTCATTTATATATCCAGTTGCAAATTTTCCTTCCAAAATAAAGTAAATAATACGTTTTCGAATGTTGAGGTACCAAATAATAAGAATAAAAATTAAGTATCCAATACATAGTCATATTAATAATTCACCAGATGAAAAACTTAATTAAAGGAAAAAGAATTTCAGATAATGGGTGATAATGATCTACTCTGCCTCTTATAAAGTATAATTTTATTCATAAATCTATGATATCAATATTTCAGTTCCCTTTTTAATATTAGCATTAAAAACTCGACGGAAATTAAAAACTTTATCAGCTCCGAAACACCTTGAGGCTGAAGCCATTGCAGTGGAAAAGATTTCATGAAGGGCTTTTCTAAGACAAAAAGGTCTGAACAACTACTAACCATTTCAGACACAATGTGGCATCGATTTTTGGAAATATCTTCAAGGCTTCTAGTCGGTCAGTGATAACATTCTGACACAATGTTTACAACACCCCGCCGTAATTTATAAAGCTATAGGGTTAGTCAAATTTATATACTTTAGGAGTTTACTATTATGATTTTAATTTGTAGTCAGTCAGAACTCAAACACCTGAGCACAGGTTCGGATAAGTCTACTTACCCACCACCCTCCCTCCTTCCCCCTCCCAAAACCCACCCCCTCTATCACACCTTCCCCCACTCCCACCCCCTTCTCTCTCTCTCTCTCTCTCTCTCTCTCTCTCTCTCTCTCTCTCTCTCGTCTGAATTACACAACATACTGGAAAATATCAAAACATACATTATTATATCGAATGATTTTACCACATTATAACTCAGTGAATTGAGTGGTTTTTGCTACTGAGCTCCACTATGAAGTTCTAGCTCATTCTGCTGTGTTGCCTAAGAATTGTCGTCGGAAACTATATTTTTTTATCGTAGATTCTAAGTATGTGTATGGTCTTTTTTTTTTTTTTTTTTTTTGCCTGTTTTTCGATTGTCCGTATAATGTGATTGGGCAATGGGCATAACTATTCTATAATTAGATGGTGTCAGTCAAATTGTAAAATAATTAATATTAGTTATAGAATTAATATATAATGATACACACTCTTAGATTTAATTTTCAAGGAATAGCTCATCCTTATATTCGAAGTCAGAAGCGACAATGGCAGGTTCCACACTGTCATGGATATTGTCAGAGGACCAATATGATCCTCCTCAAACTGAATGGCTCGCCGAACCTTCACACATGTCAAGTATATTAGGGAAAAAACCGATTTCTTAGGAACACTTGGGTTTGATGATAGTTATCATGATATTAATATCACTATAATTTCACCGAAAAATTGTCATTGTTATGATATTTATTGTATAAGGCTATACATAAAAAAAAAAAAAAAAAATATGTACTGGTCAAGACTTATTTTCAGTGCGCCAGCTTTCCTCTCATGGTTGAACCTTTTGAAAAGTTGGAGTGCAATTACACGTCTGCACCCATTTGCGCATCTAAGCAAATCGGCCACGGGCAGTGTGATTGCAGCATACCTTCAGTACCCAGTGACAAACCACTTTCTGGGATCGCATGCAAGTGAACATTATAGTAAATTGCTCAAATACTGCATCCAAAACTGCCACCAATAACATTTCTATTCATAAACTATTAAACAAAATTAATGTAAAATAAAATAACCACGTTTGTATAAGACTTTAAATCTCCTTGTGTGCAATTTAGAGAGAGACAGACAGACAGACAGACAGACAGAGAGATAGTGGGGGGGGGGGGTGGGGGGGGGGGGGGGAGAAATTGGAGTGAGGAGGGAGTGGAGGGGGAAGAGATGTGATAGAAGGATGTGTTTGCGTGGGGGGACAGTTGGAGCTTGTTGGTTTGGGAAAGAGGGAATGATGAAGAGGAGGGGGATTAAGTCGACTTATCCGAAACTTTGCTCAGGTGTTTGGGTTCTGACTGACTACAACTTAAAATCATTTGAGTAAACTCCTAAAGTACATAAATTTGACTAACGCTTATAACATAATAGATTTGGCGGGTGTCGTAATATTGTGTTAGAATGTCATCACTGTCCGAATAAAAGCCTCGAAGGTATTCCCGCAAAACGATTGCCACATAGGTCTGAAATGG
>NC_061109.1:3958549-3963549 GCF_015104395.2 Macrobrachium nipponense
AAAGAAAATGCTAATTAATCCTGGCATAAATTCGCATTGGTAGTGTTAAAAACGCTGGTAAAATGCACGAATCATTCTTTGCTTATAAAGTGCTGAATAAGAGGGGATGAAATCGTTTAATTGGTTTGTTTATAATATCGCGTTTTTCTTCTTTTCTTGATTGGAGGTATTTGGAGGGTTTTACTTCATGTTTGCCTTCTTATGCGTTTCCTACAACAGAAAATAAGATATAAATGAAATTATTACCAAGCAACAAATATGTGATCAATGGGCGAAGCAATTCTTCGCTGTAGGATGTAGCTTCAAAGCTATTTACTTCTAGTGTTGCAAAAACCAAAACTCGCTGATATATAAGGGCCGTATTATTGCTAGACTTTCGAATAGACATTATATACTTAGAATTGTATGTCAACCAGAACAGCTCTCTCCAAATACAAGAGCCGCGAGTGTTTCGAAGATCAATGAACTAAATACGAAGTCAAAAGCTTCATGTATCTCCTTTCCAGAATATGGAATTGAGCATTAACTTTGATCTAAACACACACTTTCAACAGACGTTCAAAGGAATGAAAAGCAGGAAATAAGACTTACCCCTCGGGAATGATGCTAGATATAAAAAAAAAGAATATTAAAAAATCAATCTTACAAAGCTCAAAGCACTGATGATGATAATATACGAAAGTAAGTAACGTAAAATACTTTCAAAGAAACCCCAATATAGGTATATCTAATCCTGACTTGATAATAGAACAGCGAGAGCCACCTTAAAAAGAACAACCAAAATTATGTTTGGAGAATTAATATAGTATCACGTACTCTACAATGAACATACAAGATAAATAAACGTATAAGAGAACCCAGTCCTCTTTACAAATATAGTAGAAAGGTGCTCGTTTCGTGTAGCGATGTCGTCCAAGAATTTTCAAGTGTGTGTCAAATTCCGCCTGGAGAGAGATTCGCGATTTCCCGACCTCCTTTGCTTCAACAAAGGCAATTTCCCAACAGCGAAGACTTCACAAGAAAGGAACAACATAATGATATCGTCGTTTCCAGGTCGTACATCGATCACTGCAAAACGCAATATGCCGTCAGCTATGACGGCAATTCTTCTTTAATGATAAACTCACAAACGCATTTTCTACATGGGTTAAAACTCTGCTGAGAGAGAGAGAGAGAGAGAGAGAGAGAGAGAGAGAGAGAGAGAGAGAGAGAGAGAGAGAGAGAGAGAATTTTAAAGATGTTCAGTGTTTACATTTAGATATCAAGATACGAGAAAGTAAGCTGTGTATACTACTACAAGGGCAATGCAGCACATTTATCCCGTAATCCACAAAGGACACGAGGCGAGGGGTCATGTTATTGGATAGCAAATCATTGCAAATTCCGTTGCATATATCTTCGCTACAACTCCAGAAAACAAGGGAAAGAAAGTGTTGCTTCGAACTCGTCTTTGTTAACTGTTACCTGATACAAATTTACAGGGTTATGATAGTGACTTATGATTTAGCGATCCTATGGAGTTCCTTCACGAGTTGTAGTTAGAAATTAGTCAGTGGTCATATTAATGGGTTAATTGGAAAGACGTTCAATTAGTATTTTGGGAATTTTTGGGGTCATTATTTGACAGAAGTATGTTTGGTGTTAATTTTTCTTTAATTGACTGATGACATGACTGACATACTGAAACACCATAAACATCGTTCCCCAGCGTTAGCAAGACGCCCTTCAGCGATTTCAGAGATGTTTCCGAGGTTTGCCCACATTCGAGAATTTCTACGAGTCTACGGGGTTTTACAGCTTTTGGACTATGGGAGTCGCCAGTTGTCTTCCTCAGGGAGGCGTTTCGCCTTTCTACAGCGTGTTTCATGTGTCTGTACAGCAGCAGGCAAATCACATGCACGGGAGTGTGGGAAAGTTTGAGATAATTAAGAAATATTTTAAACAACAAATTGTTATTATAGCCCATATGCAAGTTGTTCGAGATAATGTGTATGATTGACGTTGTACTGCCAGAGACGTGCAGTTATTTTTGTCATGGTGTTTAATGAGCCAGCCAATGTGTTTTTTTTTATGTATATAAGCTGTTTTATGTCAGCTGTGGCTAGGCTGGTGCTAGCCTAGAGGTGACCGAGCTATCTGTAACATAAAGAGGGGGATTTGCTATGATATGTTTTAAATAATATATGATGTGATATGCTATGACGTTTCTTATAATGTAGAGAATCAGCCATTTAATTTCCCTGGAGACAGAGTGTCCGAGCGACAGTTTAGGAATGCTTTCGCATCCTTTTTTGAGGTGGTATGATCAAACCGAGTGCCTCATCCTGTCGCCATGAGAGCTTGATGTAGAGTTGACTTTAGAACTCGACTTAAGCAGTTTGGGGGCGTGAACATCGTGAACATTGAGTGTGGGTTTATACATATGTGTGCGCTTTACCCTTACATATGAGTGTGTTGTATTGCAATGAAGGGAAGACTATTACAGAGAGAAGGCAAGGCCAGGATGGCTCCTGCCAAAGTGTTTGTTGATTAGTGACAGTACAACTGTGCTGAAATGGGCGTTTCTGGAAGAGGGGAAATGTTTCGTGAGAAGAGTGGGGATTGTTCATTGGAGGAATGGTGTACTGACTTAATTACTATGTTGACTGTGCATATCTGTTATGGCTAAACTAATGTTGGTGTTAGATTAATTACCGAGGGTTATCTGAGTTATTTGGACTTTGATTTAACATTTCATTTAATCATTCTGTTAAGAATCTGAGTTATTCAGTTAATACTTTGCTTTCAAATAAATGCATATTTTTGAAATTCACGACTCTGATTTGATGACCTAGGTAATGGAGGGGAGGTATGTCGAGAGATGGAGAGAGAGAGAGAGAGAGAGAGAGAGAGCGAGAGAGAGAGAGAGAGAGAGAGAGAGAGAGAATGTGTTGCCAATTACCAGTTGTCTGCCGTTCTGGCCTATCGCTACCAAAATGATAACAAGATTGACGAACTCTTATATATATATATATATATATATATATGGATATATATATATATATATATATATATATATATATATATATATATATATATATATATATATATCATACTTGCTTCTATCAAATAAGTGTACTGGAGGTTCTTTAATGACTTACACATGTGGTAGTTCAGGCCCCGTGCAGCGATTGCCTTAAAAAAATTGTGTCGATCACAATGATCTATTCCAGAAAATCCAAATGTATTTTTAATTTGATTGTAGTAGCCTGATCTTTGTGTCAATTTATTTTGTCAGATAATGCAATAAAACACTGATATACACAAATACGACACTTTCTAATTCTATCAATACGATTCAGCTATTCTTGTATATGGAAGGCTTATAATAAAATCCCAATTTAGATTATAGGCATGAAAATTGCTTTCTTCATTAATAGATGCATTATGTATTTCAATCTGGCGTTTTCGAATGAATTTATGAGTAAGCCTCAATGATTTTGATATCAAAGGGTAGACAGATTTTCAAAGGAGGTCGGAACATATCCCCATAGAACAGAGTGCTCGAACAATGATCTAGTTTTAATAAGTTAATAGTTTGCATATTCCTTGATTCCTACAATGGCATAAATGGCATGCAAGAGAATGCCAGTTATTACATTTGCAAAAATGCTAAACACTTGCTTCACTAGTGAACAAGTTTATAGAAATAACTAGTATCCTCACGGAGGTTGGTTATTTCCATTCCTATGTAATCATATTTTATAAGGCTTTCACTGTCCTTAGCAGTAAATTTGAAATAAGCGTTCTCATAGCATTCAGTGGAAGGATTAATGTTACGGACAGCATAATGTATCCTAGAAATACTCAGTTTAACACCTTTCGGGAGCCCCTTTCGTTATTTTTTATTTTTAATGACGCAGGATGGACAAAATATGATACGAATAAACGAAACTATGTGAATAATGATAAATCAAATTTTAGGAAATTCAAGATAACCTAAAGTTCTAAATTAAATAAATAGTATCGAAAGCGATGCTGTAATAGTTTCCAAGTACACTCAGGTAATTCATAAACATGTCTCCGAAATGCAAAAGATCCGTTAAAAAATACATCAAGTTTTGCTTCCAATTTCAACATTTCAACAGAATAAATACATAGCAACTGGGGAGAAATTCATATTTCCCAACATTAGGCCAAGCGAGTTAGGTTGTGACCCCTGGGTGGCTGAGCAGAGGTAAGTCTGCATTCGGTGATCACGTTTTCTTGTAAGGAATGCGTAGTTTGCTCGAGTACTTTCTGTTAATTACATAGCATGTTCTATTTGGCTTTGCACGTAATATGATTAATTCCAGGTGGAAGGGATTCTGTACGTATTACTTTGACCGCTTAGTAACATCACTGTAAATGGTCCGTCTCTGTAGGTGGCCAGGGTTTCCCTAAAGCAGTGTCAAGGTCAATCCCATGTAGTGATGACGATGATATATTTAAATTGTGCATTTGCATGCTTAAACTATACCATATGCGGTTTCGAAACACAATGGGGAAATTCTTGTATTTTTATAAAAGATGGCGAAATTGAATTTTTTGTTAGAGTAGATGACACGAAAGCCTAAAAGTAAAACTTGATTTATGGAGGACATGTCTCATCTTTCAGTTGGTCGTTATGGCCATTATATAATTTCTAAATCTTCCATCTGATAGTAACTGATTATTCTGATTTGCATATGGTCTAAACAGTGAGTAGCAGTCTATCAGAAATCCTGTTACTAGTAACTAAATCTGTAAACTAAGACTGTGACCTCTTCATGTTAGTGACCCCTCCTGATAAAACAAACCCATGCCAAAGCGTTGGGGAGGTGCTACAGTGCTCCTGCCAAATACTGGTTGCAGAGCTGCACCTAGATGTACAGTCCATGGTTTGTTAAGTGTTAAAGGAGTATCCTAACTACACTCGCATACACACATATCATAAACAGGCCCGTGGGGGCAACTGACTTGAAATTCAAACTTCCTAAGAA
>NC_061109.1:3968549-3981049 GCF_015104395.2 Macrobrachium nipponense
TCCCTTCGTCCAATGGACTTGAAATTTTGAATGGTTATGGTTACTCAATGTCGGGGGCAATACCTGATCAGTAGGTCAGCAGTGGCCTCTAGGTGACCCTTCAGTGACCTCTCTTAGTATCTCAGGTTTTCAACATGATCCTCTCATCCGATAGACTTGAAATTTTGCATTTTTACTTATTCGACTTGGTTATTTCTTTATGTCTTAACTATTTATGTTTATTTCCTTTTTTTTTTACACATAGTACTACGTATTTATTTATAATTCAGCAATCTGTATTTAGATTGCCGTTTGGTTTCATTTGTCTTAGTTCATTTGTGCACGTTTTATGTGTCATAGTTAATTTAATAAAATAAAGTTCTCAATTATATATTTGGAGGGTTTAATTGCAAGTTCTTTTTTATCACCTTAAAGTAACCTCCTGCGCTCTATCGAAACATGTAGAATATATATATATATATTATATATATATATATATATATATATATATATATATATATATATATATATATATATATATACTATATATATAAATAAAGCATATGGTAAATGCCACGAATACATAGTAAAACAACTGAGTGGTTGCTAAGCATTTCGATAGAGGGTCCCTTACTCGCAGACTGATGAAAAATATAAAAGTAAGGTTACAAGAAAGCTCGTATCATAAATAGATAACATAAGTTATCCCTGAGGGTGAAGATTATAAGGAACAGAAGCACCTGGAATCCAACCCAGTTAAAGAATTACTGGACCAAAATAGTCTTTGAGTGGTTTTACAGAAGATTATGATTACGGCTCGAAAACAGGGAGGAGCCAATGAAAGGATTATATAAGGGGAGAAACTGGCAATCAAAACGTGATCTGGGAATGAATAAATTGATTACATTTTTATAAAAGTACAACAATTAATATTCTCCTTTTGATAAAGAAGATTTTTATCAAATTAACATTTTCAAAACACTATTAAAAATGCAAATGCACTAGAATATATATCAGGTAACTAATTAGTAATTAAGTCAGTGATTTTATCTTTAAGGTTATTCTTGAACATTTTACTAATGCAGGGGTCCAAATAATGCATGTCAGGACTAAGGTTGAAATTGCAGATGGAAGTATGATATATAATTTCAGATTCTAAAAGATTTCATGAATATAACTTTTTTTATCGTTTATTTGAATTAATAGCCAGTTTTTGTTGAAAATCAATATCTTTAAAAGGCCTAAATTTAGAAAGCACTAAACCTTATACACCGACAAAGAAAACCCTCTTCTTTCAGACCCATTCATTCACCAGACTAGTTACTGTCCTAACTGCCAGTTCTAACATATTCTATCTTTTTTTCACAAAACTTTGTCACTCATTAAACTATCTTCTGCGTCTTATATATACTTAGTAGCTTGCACGTTGCATGTATACTTAAGATTTTCTTTATGAACTAGCCACAAGTCTTAAACGACACTTACAGTTTCGTTCTTTTTTCATGAAACTTCCAATGCAACTTTCTTTTCTAAATCTGCAGTGGATTTTTCTTATCATTGTTTGGCAATTTTTATTACAACAGAATTTACCACTTACAAAAGCAAAATAGTTCCTCCCCACTAGTCCTTAATCAGTGTAGTGTTTAGAATAAAACTTCTGCCGGAAAAATTCGTTTAATTTAGAGTTTCTTCTGATTGCTAAAACTCTGAAGTTGAAAAAGTTGAAACTCTTCACCCCTGTCATAAAATTTACTTTGTCTTATGGGATAGCTCTGCTGTTGTGTTCGTAAACCGTGTTTATAAAGTTGTTGGAAGTTTTGGATGAGGTCAATTTTTCATAGTAAATGAGTTACAATATTGCTTGCAAGTGATGAACCAAAAATAATTTTTCATAATGAGAATTTACAAAAAATAAGTCCGATGTTTTGTGCAAGATCTTTCCTAATATAAGCAGTTCATAGTGATAACATCTATTTATTTCATTTCTTCAAAAGATTTCCATTCAAATATCTGATCATGGATTTAGCCTTTTAGATTAAAGGGAAAATTTATCAACACTTTCTCATTACGCTCAGTTTTTCATATAGTATGTGAGTCTGTTTCTTGGATATACCTGCTTTCGCCCATACACACACACACACACACACACACACACATATATATATATATATATATATATATATATATATATATATATATATATATATATATATATATATATATATATATATATATATATATATATATAGTATATATATATATATATCTAATAAAAGGAGCCCATAAAAACACCAAAATGTAGAGAGAAAAGTACTATATTTCAGAGACTGCTCTCTCTCTTCAGGTATATGAATGAGAAAAGTTTACAGAAAAGGTGGTATTTATACCAAGAGATTCGTCCACAAGTAAGCCAATTTAGGTCACCCCCGCTGATAATCTTCCTTTAATCTTCTTAAGCGTTGGTTGAATGAACACTGCGTCGACGATATCTGATATCCAATTCCCTTTTGAGATGTTCATTACCTGCTTTCTCTTTTATTAAGGCCGATTCCATCATTTGACTCTTGTACCGGCAGTTGCTGCTGGAATATGTCACGTGTAATTTATAGCAGCAAAACTGCCGGTACAAGAGTCAAATGATGGAATCGGCCTAATAAAAGAGAAGCAGTAATGAACATCTCAAAAGGGAATTGGATATCAGATATCGTCGACGCAGTGTTCATTCAACCAACGCTTAAGAAGATTAAAGGAAGATTATCAGCGGGGTGACCTAAATTGGCTTACTTGTGGACGAATCTCTTGGTATAAAATACACCTTTTCTGTAAACTTTTCTCATTCATATACCTGAAGAGAGAGACAGCAGTCTCTGAAATATAGTACTTTTCTCTCTACATTTTGTGTTTTTATGGGCTCCTTTTATTAGATGGAATTCTGTTGTTACAGAACATTTTTACAGTCATATATATATATATATATAATATATATATATATATATATATATATATATATATATATATATATATATATATATATATATATATATATATATATATATATATATATATATATATATATATATATATATATATATATTTATATATAAAACAGTATTCACTGTTTCCCTAATAGTACAGCATCATGGCATCTTTTTACTTTCTTTCCGAAACCATAAGGACGGTCACCTGGATAGAAAACGGCGAATGTCTGCATCCTTCCCAACCTGAATTTTTTCTTTGCTTTGAGGTTGACTGTGGCTTATGATCACATCCTATGCCAACCGAATGTAGTTGCGACCGACAAGCTTGATGGTTTTTGATATCGTGGAATCTAGCGTCGAGAAACTGGTCGCACTACTGACCTGGAGGAGGATTCCCTTACACGATAATGATGCTGTATAACTCTCGATGGACTCGTCTGTAAGAGAAATCTACTAGTGTGGACCTCTGGACTCGAAGCAATAGTATTAAGCAATCACATATTATCATTAAGACAAGTAATCATTTGAAATCACGATATAAGCATCCACTGAGGAAAAAAACAATGGATTTTATATATAAAATTGCCCCGTCCCTCAGAGGCTTAAATGTTGTTTTTTCAATTATCTTTTCAGATCTGTTTTGCTATTATTTGTTAGTCGTTCGGAAATACAGCAAAACTGTTTTCGTTAAATAAAGTGAAAACCCACTTATTCATCAGTTTCTTCAACGCTCCATGATACGCACGATGACCCTCAAATAGGTAATACATTTACCCAGTTACATCTCGCACTGGGAATAATCTCATATATCCTGTGGGTCCATTATTGGTAAACCGCTTAAGTGCTCGTGTGTTGAATTTATAATCTTGAATATCAGTCAGGAAATTAAATATGAACTTCAGTTAAGGATGTTCTGAAAAGAGAACAATCGCCCTAAGGATCTATTTAGATATATATATATATATATATATATATATATATATATATATATATTATATTATAATATATATATAATAATGAATTGAGAGAAAAGGGGATTGTGAGACATTTCTCTCATGTATATTAAGGCCATATTATCTTCAATAACAGATAAACTAGTTACATTCTATTTTCATTTCAAATTCATTCAAGTTATTGTTATTATCCACAACTGATATAATTTAAGTTGAAGCGTGACTGAATATCCAAAACTATAATGCTGGTGTCACTATACTGTATAACTTTGCTAATGAACGAAACTATAAAACTGACCTGTCCATGGATGGGAAATGTTAGAAATATAGGCGCATAAATATTTCCAACTCTTAGAAATTAAATGAAAAGAAATTTATATAAAACGAGGGTGAAATTTGTATCTTGAATTAGTTTTATTTGGTATTATAAAAGTGTTCCCAAGGTTATTTTTAATGAATTTTACCAGAGTTTCATGGTGTTCGAATGTCAAATAATATCAACAAAAGGAATCAGAAACAAATAAACATATTCATGGACAAAGTTTTTTTCCAATTTTGTATTGTAACTGATATTTAAGGTAGATTTATGTGTTGCAGGGTCATCAGATTACCTAGAATACAGAAAATAATAAGTTTTTTGAATTATTCACAAAATAAAATATTATTTCTTCTATTCCAGATTAACATACCTAGACATTAGTACAGGCACTCATCAACTTCTAATATATTTCCATCATATCTTCAGTGGTCGCATACTGCTTTTCGGGTAACGAATGGAATAACGCAGCAGACCTGATGTACCAAATACCTGTCAGAAACGAAGTGATTGTTTTCTCAAAGCTAATTGAGTAAAGGTTTATAGTTGATCGTTAAAGATTTCCTGGTAAAGTCCAGCAAGCTACACACTCTTAGTTCATTGAAAGTTTAAAAAAGATAGCAAAATGTATTCATTTATATATCCAGTTGCACACTTTCCTTTCAAAATAAAGTAAATAATACGTTTTCGAATGTTGAAGTACCAAATTATAAGAATAAAAATTAAGTATCCAATACATAGTCATATTAATAATTCACCAGATGAAAAACTTAATTAAAGGAAAAAGAATTTCAGATAATGGGTGATAATTTTCTACTCTGCCTCTTATAAAGTATAATTTTATTCATAAATCTATGATATCAATATTTCAGTTCCCATTTAATATTAGCATTAAAAACTCGACGGAAATTAAAAACTTTATCAGCTCCGAAACACCTTGAGGCTGAAGCCATTGCAGTTGAAAAGATTTCAAGAACTTTTCTAAGACAAAGAGGTCTGAACAACTACTAACCATTTCAGACCCGATGTGGCATCGATTTTCGGAAATATCTTCAAGGCTTCTAGTCGGTCAGTGGTAACATTCTGACACAATGTTTACAACACCCCGCCGTAATTTATAAAGCTATAGGGTTAGTCAAATTTATATACTTTAGGAGTTTGCTATTATGATTTTAATTTGTAGTCAGTCAGAACTCAAACACCTGAGCACAGGTTCGGATAAGTCTACTTACCCACCACCCCTCCCTCCTTCCCCCTCCCAAAAACCCACCCCTCTATCGCCACCTTTCCCACTACCACCCACCTTCTCTCTCTCTCTATCTCTCTCTCTCTCTCTCTCTCTCTCTCTCTCTGTCTGAATTACACAACACACTGGAAAAATATCAAATCAAACATTGCACATTATTATATCGAATGATTTTACCACATATAACTCAGTGAATTAAGTGGTTTTTGCTAGTGAGCTCCACTATGAAGTTCTAGCTCATTCTGCTGTGTTCCTAAGAATTGTCGTCGGAAATTTATTATTTTTTTTATCGTAGATTCTAATGATGTGTATGGTCTTTTTTTTTTTTTGTACCTGTTGTTCGATTGTCCCGTATAATGTGATTGGGCAATGGGCATAACTATTCTATAATTAGATGGTGTCTGTCAAATTGTGAAATAATTAATATTATTTATAGAATTAATATATAATGATACACACAAAAACTTATAGATTTAATTTTCAAGGAAGAGCTCATCCTTATAATCGCAGTCAGAGGCGACAATGGCAGGTTCCACACTGTCATGGATATTGTCAGAGGACCAATATGATCCTCTTCAAAATTAATGGCTCGCCGAACCTTCACACATGTCAAGTATATTAGGGAAAAAAACCGATTACTTAGGAACACTTGGTTTTGATGGTAGTTATCATGATATTAGTATCACTATAATTTCACAGAAAAATTGTCATTATGATATTTATTGTATAAGGCTATACATAAAAAAAAAAAAATATGTACCGGTCAAGACTTATTTTCAGTGCGCCAGCTTTCCTCTCGTGGTTTAACATTTTGAAAAGTTGGAGTGCAATTACACGTCTGCACCCGTTTGTGCATCTAAGCAAATCGGCCACGGATAGTGTGATTGTATAACGGTCGTGCCTTTGTATAGGAAGGCGACCGTTGAGTGTTATCTCGCGACTGTGGTACTCAAGCATTTGTTTGTTCCGCTCATCGTTCTCATATGAGTGACATCCATGTAGATTTTAGTTTCTTCTTCAGTACAGGGAGATGACTCAAACTTCTTGAGTTAACTTCAACAACTTTATTACAAACTCCATCACTGGAGTATAGGAAGAGTTAGTCGGAATGACTACTCTCTTGGAGATGTACTGAACTGATTTACAAAGTCTGTCACATCGATAGCTGATAATAGCTATCTCAGCATATGCAAAATACTAACTTGTGACTCGGAAGTCACGTGTTTCCTCTACAGGTGATAGGTCACCAGCTTCTCATGGAAGGCGATGTGACCTGTTTACAAGATATGCCAATGTTGACACAGGCAAATGCATGGTCTAGTTTTACGTTCTGTTATTCAACATTTTATCACGCTCCTATCTCGCCTGTGACCCCTTGGGTCATGGGCTTATTTACAGATATGGAAAATATCTGTTATTATTAAAATGTATTCATTACAATTGCAGCACACCTTCAGTACCTAGTGACAAACCACTTTCTGGGATCGCATGCAAGTGAACATTTATAGTAAATTGCTCAAATACTGCATTATAAAACTGCCACCTAACATTTCTATTCATAAACTATCAAACAAAATTAATGTAAAATAAAATAACCACGTTTGTATAAGACTTTAAATCTCCCTGTGTGCAATTTAGAGAGAGAGAGAGACGGGGGAGAGAGACGAGAGAGAGAGGAGAGAGAGAGAGAGATAGGGGGGGGGGGGGGGAAATTGGAGCGGGAACAGGAGGGAGTGAGGGGGAAGAGGTGTGATAGGAGGATGGGTTTGCGTGGGGATAGTGTGAGCTTTGTTTGTTGGGGAAAGAGGGCATGAAGGGGAGATTAAGTCGACTTATCCGAAACTGTGCTCAGGTGTTTGGGTTCTGACTGACTACAACTTAAAATCATTTGAGTAAACTCCTAAAGTACGTAAATTTGACTAACTCTTATAACATAATAGATTTAGCGGGGTGTTGTAATATTATGTTAGAATGTCATCACTGTCCGAGTATAAGCCTTGAAGATATTCCGGAAAAAAACGATGCCACATCGGGTTTGAATTAACAGTAAATCGGCAACTTCAAGTCTCTCGGCGCGTATAAAGAAAAACTCTTTGAGCTGAGAATGTAGTTTGACGTTTCGTTGTTGGATAAAAGACTAACGCTTCCTTTCCATTTCCTTGTATGAAATTCTCACAGGTTTTAACAAAGAGGAACTGTGCTGACATAATGATGCTGCTGCATGAGAAAAGAACAGCAGCTTTTACAAGAATCTTGAGTAAGAGAACAAAGAGACCGTGAAGAGGAAAAAAGGTGGAATTTCGGAAGACTGCAGCCGTGACAGTGTTTACTCCTGACTAATGGCGAACTTATAAAAAGTGAAATACACCTTCGTAGGTCTAATATTTTTTCATTCTTTTTACATGCTTTTTATTTAACTCGACTTCTGCATATGTTTGCCTGTCTGTCTAACAGGTTATTAAGCAGTGGGTCTATCATTTACTGTACCCAATTCCTGAGACTTTTTAAAAGTGAAGTTAATGCATAAATTTATTCTTTTTTTATATAAATCGTAATTTGATTTTTCCCAATAATTTCATTGTTGAGTTTCAAATACTTTCAATAAGTTTGTGTTAATTTAGAAATTGAAGATGCACTGAGCTTGTGAGCGAAACGTTTTTTTGTTATTAAAACCATGACTTTGATAATATGTTTTATGGACCCTGCTGTTTACTAATGTATTACCTCACCTGGATCCTTTATATATATATATATATATATATATATAATATATATATATATATATATATATATATATATAGTATACGTATATATAAACTGTATGAGTGTCTGGTAAATAAATCGCACATTATAAATTCTGACTTAACCAAAGAAAATCTGCACTAAACTGAAAGTTACTTCTTCTTACTCTTGTCATTATTATAGAATCTGCGGAGTGTTTTCTCATTACGACGCAGTTCTGTCTAACTTTGTTTATTTGTTTGATTCATCAAACCTAAGATGGCAATCGTCTAGATTCGAAAGTTGTTATTTAATTGATTTAGTTTGATATGCTACCAGAACGAGTTATATATATTTTATTTTTATTTTTATTTTTGTTTTTTTAGGATGGGTAATAACATGAACTTCAGAAGTGGGTAAATAATTGTAACAGATGGAGAAGAATATTTTCACTTGAACGGTTAGAATGAAGTCTGAAGAGAAACTATAGTCTCCTATCTTTAAAAAAATCTATAACTTCTTTCATGTGTAGTACTTTTTTGTCGTGAACGTTTGTGAACGAAGGGGCCTATCAATCCTAATTGTTTTCGTTATTTATTCTAGGCAAATGAGTTCAAGAAAATTTGAAAGGAATAGACCTGCCACTAAATAAATAGGGAGAGAAGTAAGACTGAAGAAAGTAGAGATAAACAGATGCTCTCCAACCATTGCTCTTTCACTTCAAGCAACGATGGATGCCAGGGTTGAATCCAAGGAGATATCAGGAAAGGTCATAAATAAAGCAAAATAGCAATGATGAAAGCTATTGCAAAGAACAAAATATATTTTCAATGGATTCATAGTGGCGGAATCACAAACTCAAAAACAAGCTGCAGAATCCCCCCCCCCCCCCGCCCCCCCCCCCCAGTCCAGCTGCCAAAATCCACCCTTAATCACACTTTCTTCATTACAACAAATACAGCAAGACAATTGACCTACACCTATACAAAACAAAACAAAAAACAAAACACATGTAAGTACCAACACTATACAAAAACAAATGAAAAAACAAAACACATGTAATTACCAATCAATCCAGTTACTCAGGGCTATCCTGTGCTGTCCGCTTGTCGAGGTCACAGAGATTATAAACAAACAACACCCCACAACAACAACACCAACAACAACAACCAAGAACAACCACCACAAAACAAACCCAAAACACAACAACACCCAAGGACTACAAAACCCAACAGAAACAATGACAACACAACCACCAAAAAACAACCACAACTCAATAACAACACAACAAACAACCAAGGAAACACAACCACAAAAACAACACAGCAAAACAACCAAAGAAACACAACCACAACTACAACACAAAAAAACAGCACAACCAATACAACACAAACCCAACAACCAAAACACCAACCAAACCCAAACAACAACCAAGCAAACAAACCAAAAAAAACAAACCACAACCTAACAACAACCAAGAAACACAACCCCACAAAACAACACAGCAAAAACAAAACCAAGAAACACAACCACAACCTAACAAACACAGCAAAACACCAAAAAACTCAACAACAACAACAAACAAAAAAGGAACAATCACAACCCAAGACCACTGCACAAACAACACAACCAACACAAAAAAAAAAACAGCACAAAAGGCAACATACACACCCACTAACTACACCAAAGAATAACAACAAAGACAACAGCACAGGCACAACAACTATAAAGCAAAAATACATTAACTCAACAACAAGCAAGCAACAAATCAAATACAGACAAAAACTTAACCGACTTTCAATGCCTTCAAAGAACTCTCCCGACACTACTTAACATCACCAGTTCTGACTAAAGACAGACTCAAAAAAACTCTCACTCAAAACAGATCTCTAACAGCAAACAGCCCAGAAACCTATCAACAACCAATTCAGTCATTAACTATCCATACAGCAATTACACCCTCTCTCTCTCTCTCCTCTCTCTCTCTCTCTCTCTCTCTTCTCTCTCTCGCTCTCTCTCTCTCTCCTCTCTCTCTCTCTCTCTCTCTCACAGACGCTGTCAAATGGAACTTCATAACTCCTCCATATCATATCCTTCATACATCACAATATCCCTCATAAATGATGCCTCATTAGTAATTGAAATGCGTTTGTAACTCGGGTAGTTAAAAAACGTTGAGATTCATTACTTGGATATTTCTCTATAGGTGATTAATTAATTAGAACAAAATATTGGAAAGCACTGAAACCTCCTATAACGCCAATCGATATGATTAAACATCCGGCCGTTGATACCAAAATAGAAGAGCAAGTCGTTTGGGGTAGTGGGCCTTGATGAATTCCTTATGTTGGGGCTAAAACAGTTTGTTTTTAATTACATTCTAATATCTACTGCATTATGGAAACTTATTAGATATATTGCTGCTGCCACATTCATAACAGCACAACCAAAACATATTTGGGCCATAAACGTTTCCCCTAGACACGTGCGTGATTTTGCGATTTTCGAAAGGGACGTAACGTAAGAGAAATTCCCTATAGACTTTAAGCATAAGTAACTTTGACAAGTTATGGATACAGCCGAAACAAACATAATATCTACTTCTATATTCCGTAAACCTGTCTATTTATGTAGGAATATGAAACACTCACAACTAAAATATCAGTTGTTTTCAGATATATTTATTAGCTAGAACAGAACCATCCGAAAAAGCGCGAAGTCGGGATGTTACGAGGCCATTGTGGCCATTACAATTGCATAGGTCTCTGGTAAAAATTACAAAGAGATTCTACATCATATATATATATATATATATATATATATATATATATATATATATATATATATAGATATATATATATAAAGATATATGCCACGAAGGAAAAATAAACGAAGGAGGATCTGCGAGACCTTTCGACGTTAAACGTCCTTTACTGAGCAGAAAACTGACATAAATGAGAGAAAAGACAATACAAGAAGATTCGTATAAACTGACAGATAGGGATTATAAAGAGATTGCTGATGATGATAATATACTGAGGTAAGTAACGCAAAACACTTTCAAAGAAACCCCCCAACAAACGTATGCCTAATCCTGACTTGAATAATAAAACGGCGATGGCTACCCTAAAAAGAACAACCAAAATGATATTTGGAGAATTAATATAGTATCACGTACTCCACAATGAACCTATAAGATAAATAAGCGTATGAGAGAACCCAGTCCTCTTCACAAATATAGTTGGAAGGTGCTGGTTTTGTGTAGCGATGTCGTTCAAGATTTTGCAAGCGTGTGTTTCATTTCCGCCTGGAGAGAGATTCGCGCTTTCCCGACCTCCTTTGCTTCAACAACGGCAATTTACCAACAGCGAAGACTCACAAGAAAGGAACGACACAATGACATCGTCGTTTCCAGGTCGTACATCTGTCACTGAAAAATGAATTATGCCGTCATAGTTGGCGGCAATTCTTTTTTAATGAGAAATAGACACACGCATTTTTTACATGGGTGAGAACTATGTTGTGAGAGAGAGAGAGAGAGAGAGAGAGAGTTTTAAAGATGTTCATTGTTTACACTCAGATAACAAGCCTATATGAAAGTAAACAGTGGCATACTATATTTATCCCGTTAATCCACGATGGAACCCTAGGCGTGGGGGTCATCTTATTAGATAGCAAATTATTACAGATTCTGTTGTATATCTCTTCGCTACCACTGCTGAAAGCAAGGGGAAAGTGTTGCTCCGAATACTGCTAGTTGATACAAAGTTTGTTTGCTGATCTTATGCGATTCTAAGCGTTTTTAGATGCTGGGCATTTGTTTTTAGTTTTGGTATGACTTGCATTTAATGAAATTTGGAGCTGACGCAGATTATTCAAATTCTTTCCGAGGACAAAGAGAAATCCTCTTTACCTTGAGAAGAACTTTCACCTTAAAGGAATATCTATTGCAAGTGCATCTGCTCTGGACGGGATAGGAACATTCACACACGCCGCAAATATATAGACTATATATGTAAGTTCAATATTTATTTTGACATCTCATTATTAGTGTATTTTATTTTACTAATGTAATTTCAGCCATGAATATAACAATATCGACGAACCGACGTAAAAAGAAAAGGAACTTACTATCTAGATTGGTTGATTTCAATCACATCGAATGAAATTTTAAATTTTAGCTAAAATCATAGGTAGAGGTAAACATAAATGCATACCATAACTTCTTTACCTTCTGTGGTAATAAAAATAATACTGGTTACTTTAGGGTTACTGGAAGGCAGTCATTGTGACCGAACTAGAGGGAG
>NC_061109.1:3983549-3988549 GCF_015104395.2 Macrobrachium nipponense
CATTGAATGTATTGAAATTGACGTCGACAACTTGGCTCTTCAAGTGATATGCCTCACCAATATCATTTCAGTGATAAGACCCTCAGCTCAAGCAATTGTAATTAGTAAAATCTATTATACTCATGACGCAGTCTATTGTCAACTTGTATGGTTATTTGGACGTGTATTTGTTGCTGGTGAAAGTTATTGGTCTGTTAGGTGCTGCCTTCTAGACAGTCGGCAACATTTGTTGCGGGATTATGAATCGGGTACCAAGAGATATATCTGTCAGAATTGAGGAGATCATTGCCTCTAAGATTACTCGCCACAGGAATTGCACAATTACTAAACGTATCACCAAATTAGGTATATACTACATTTTGATTATACTCAAAGACATGCAGTGACAAAAATATTGTGATAAAAAGTATTATTTTGTTCCCATGAATAATCTAAAATTCTTACGAACTTTCTTTCAGACAGAAAATTCAATCTCTCTCTCTCTCTATACCTCTCTCACTCATGCTTATACTACATACATACACACACACACTTAGTTATGGGAGATGTGACTTCCTAATTTTATCTCGTACATACATTCATCACTCGTGTTCATATATATATTTATTAGAGCTGGAACAAACCCATCCTCACCATCGTAGTCAAGTGGGCAATCGTTTTTTATTATTTTTTAGGCTGAAATATTTATGTAGAATCTAATGGTCATTTTTACCAGATACATATGAAATTGCTATAGCCACAATGCCCTCTGAACTTCTAAAATTCTTTGCTCCTCTTTGGATACGCTTGTCACTACAAAGCCTTGAGCTCCAACTTCAAAGAGGTTTGAAGAAAGCAAGATGTCCGGTAGCGGGATACGAACCGGCGATGCCATAATCATGACGAGTTTTTATATAAAGAGGTAATGTGTGACATTTTTAATCGAGTTGATCATTCTAGGAGTGATTGTGTTTCATGTTTTTGAGGTTTCCTATTCATTTGCCTTCTTTTTCATGTTAGTTATTTTGGGGGAAATAAACTCTATCTTTATATCTCAGAGTTTGGTATAGTCTCGATCTAATAACTTGATGTAGGTTACGTTACCACATGGTTTTTCCTTCCCTCTTTAGACAGGATCAATTAGACCCTTGTAACACACACACACACACACACATATATATATATATATATATATATATATATATATATATATATATATATATATATATATATATATATATATATATATATATATATATATATATGTATATATATATATATATATATATATATATATATATATATATATATATATATATATATATATGTATATGTATATATATATATATATATATATATATATATATATATATATATATATATATTATATATATATATATATATATATATATATAATATATATATATATATATATATATATATATATATATATATACATATATATATATATATATATATATATATATATATATATATATATATATATATGTATATATATATATATATATATATATATATATATATATATATATATACATATATATATGTATATATATATATATATATATATATATATATATATATATATATATATATATATATATATATATATATATATATTATTTATCAATGTATTCACATGTTCCCATATTTACTTTTTTTATTCGGATTCCTTGTTAAACTAACATATTTCGTAAATATCCGGTACAATCTCCATTTTGTCTGATTCCAACAGACATCTATTTAGACCTCTTCTTGTATTTTTTATTCCCTCCTCTCATACACTCCTTTGTCCTCAAACTCACATTTCCATCCAAGTTCTTTAAATGTTTGAGCAAAATCGCCAGGGACAATGCATTTAGAGTATCTTCTTTTTGAATATTACGTGTTTCAAATTGCCCATATTCCTCCACAGATAGTCATACTTGTCTTGGCAAAATAGCAATAAAAAAAAAACTGTACTCATCTTAAGACTTGGTTACCTTGGCAGGTTCTCTGTATTGAGCCAACACGAGGATATGGACTTGCAAGGTTTTACAAGAACCAAGTATTCTCCCGACCTTCGGCCCGAGTCCTATTGACCAAAGCTCAACTGCGCTTTTTGTTTATTTTTCTTTTATCTAGTTTTAATATAATGATAACTTCTAATGCTGCTATTTACTGTAAAACTGATTTACAATGAGCTCGAAATTTTAAGCATGAAGAGCAAGGAAGTCTGGGACCGGAGGTGGCGTTGTAACGGAAAAAATCTGTAACATTATCATCCGGACCTGTTTCATAACATTGTCAAACAACTCTCTTGAAATGTTTGTAAGGGAATGTTAGCTAAACCATCTGATTATTTTCATGTTGAGCACAAGAGAGAAAAATAACTCTAATGTGAAATAAGTAGCGATTCAGTTTTCATTATTACTCTTCTTTACGATGTGAAGGAATTATTAGCTTTTAAAGCTTCTGAATTTGTGTTTGGACATCAGGGATGATTAAAAATGTGTATTTTTTTCACGTAATTCAAATAGTTAGCCAAGCTGAATAATATTGTAACAAAGAAAAACTTGAAAACGATACCAAATTCATCGTTTTCAATGTTTTTAAAATGAATGAGAAATTCTACTTTATTATATCTGTCATTATTTCTACGCCTATCACAAATTGTTAAGTTAAAATTGTATTGTGCCCTCGGACGATGTCGATGAAAAATCTAATTAGATTTACGAATATTCATCTTCCATTAATAATAACAATAAGCCTGGGGAATAATAATTAATCAAATAAAATAAAATAAAAATACATGCATGCATCGATTTATGAAAGTTCGGCTACATAGAGAAGCATTCAGCGCTTAAGACAGGGGAAAGAGGGAGTTAGAGTAGTTGGACGGCGTAGAAAAAGGAAGTCGGAATGGGGTAAAGTAAAAGTCTAAAGGCGGGGGTGCAGTGCTGAGGGGCCGAATGGAGGCTTCTAACAACCTTAGATATGCTTCAAATGCGACACATCAAGTGTGGAGCTGACGCCTTTAATCCCCTAAATTGCATACAATGACGAGATCGCAAAGATATTGTTTAATAAAAGATATAACTCTTATGGCCTTCAAAGTAGAAATTCAAATCTATCTGACTGCGTTTAGAGGCGACAAATTAACAAGTTACAGTTAGACAATCCAAGCGTTTGATGATGATTCAGATACACTCTTGGGATAACCAGTGGAGATTTACATTTATATAGTTCGACCAATTTCTAGTTTGCAATTGACGAGTGCTCTGCTTGTATTCAATTTTCCCCAACTCTTAGCAATACCTAGAAATGCTCACCATGGCGAGAAGCAAGTTGGCAATGAAGACACCTTTCCCAAATTCACTCCCTAGAATTCGTTCACTTTCCAATTAAACGGTTCAGTGGCTTTTTCTCCTTCCTACTGTCTCCGATTTTACCAGACTTTTAATTCTTTAACTCCCTTCATTCACAATTTTCGTTTCCTATTTTTTTTTCTTTTTATATATGTAGAAAGACTTATATGAAGACGTTTCTTGTTCTTAGATTGAAAAGAGTATACAAAACAGGTTTGCATACATAGGACTTCGCCTTTACCCAGACAGAAATACAAACTTCTAATTTTAAATAATCAAATCTATTACCTTTGTGAACGCTACCATGGCACTGTTTCACTTCTTAACACATTTTCTGGCGTGCCATCCACTGGTGGGTATTTTCATTTAGTGCAATGTGTAACACAAGGATAGGCCGTTTTTACTATGGAATGAATTTATCCTATTTTTTTAATGGGATAAAATAGAGTAAATTTTTTTTTCATTAGAACATGGTAGAAGCGTTTAAAAATTAAAAATATGAGAATATGTTGTTATCATCGAGAAAAAAAAAATAATTTATTTAGAAGGAGAAATCAATAACTTTTTTTTTTTTTAGGAACAAATAAAAAAAAGATCTGTTTTTTGCAATATTCACCAGTTTCTAAACCAATATCAGGCAATTTTAGAAATATGTAAATGTCAATTGAAACAAAGTTATTATTCATCCTCAATCACATAACAAAAAGTTTTTTTTTTCAGGAATAAAATTTAAAAATAAAACAAGCTCAAGGTAGCGCCATTTTATCAGTTTCTTCACATGCCTCAGGATTCAATTGAAAATTGTGCTTCCATAGAAAAGAAAACGACAGATATTTGAGATGTGAGATTTATTTTCAAATACTGGCAGTAATTTCAATTACTTGATCATAAACAAAATATCAAACGGGATACAGACGTTAAAAGAGGTTGTTATATAAATATAGAATGAAAGTAGTAATACTCAGAGAGAGAGAGAGAGAGAGAGACCGTCTCAATAAACTCGACAATGCCAAGCTTTACGACAAATTTCTGGGCATAAACTGCAGTCGCTCCTTTGAAAGAGAAAACACGTGAGATACAGTAGAAATAAGGGAGGTCAAAATACCAGCTTTTCTCTCGTGATATGAGAGAAATATTTTATCTCATAAAGCAAGCTATCAAAATTGATATTACTAAAATTCAGGTAACAGAGGACTTTGTAATAACTATTGTTTATCCATCCTTATCATGTAACTATTGCTTATCCATCCTTATCATGTAACTATTGCTTATCCATCCTTATTTCATGTAACTATCCTTATCCATCCTTATCATGTAAAGTAAAATGATGCTTAAGACCCAGTCCATGAAGAGTCTTTTATAAGCATAGATATTATCCCTGAATGTTTTACTTACCTGTGACGAAGACCTTGCATTTGTGATGTAATTTGAATTTTGAAATATATTGTGATCACATTGACATTCAAGAAACATATGTTCTTCTTTTCTTCTAGCTCACCTTTAAATTGAACCAACAGTGTTATATATGGTATAGGTCCACCTACTTTTTCCAGATACTAAATATGTTAAGTAACCTACTCTCATAAAATTACACGTTAAAGTTCGCAAAAACTGGTGAGAGCCAATTTCCCTTCTCTATATCAAATTTCTGTC
>NC_061109.1:3996049-4003549 GCF_015104395.2 Macrobrachium nipponense
ATTATTATTATTATTTATTATATTATTATTATTATTATTATTATTATTATTATTATTATTATTATATTATTTTTTTTTTTTTTTTTTTTTTTTTTGCTCTATCACAGTCCTCCAATTCGACTGGGTGGGTATTTATAGTGTGGGGTTCCGGGTTGCATCCTGCCTCCTTAGGAGTCCATCACTTTTCTTACTATGTGTGCCGTTTCTAGGATCACACTCTTCTGCATGAGGCCCGGAGCTACTTCAGCCTCTAGTTTTTTCTAGATTCCTTTTCAGGGATCTTGGGATCGTGCCTAGTGCTCCTATGATTATGGTACGATTTCCACTGGAATATCCCATATCCTACTTATTTCTATTTTCAGATCTTGATACTTATCCAATTTTTCCCTCTCGTTCTCTTCAACTCTGTGTCCCAAGTATTGCGACATCAATGAGTGATACTTTCTTCTTGACTTTGTCAATCAACGTCACGTCTGGTCTGTTTGCACGTATCACCCTATCCGTCCTGATACCATAGTCCAGAGGATCTTTGTGTGATCGTTTTCTATCACTCCCTCAGGTTGGTGCTCGTACCACTTATTACTGCAAGGTAGCTGATGTTTCTTGCACAGGCTCCAGTGGAGGGCTTTTTGCCACTGAATCATGCCTCTTTTTGTACTGGTTCTGTGCAAGTGCCTGCATTCGCTTGCTATGTGGTTTTGGATAGGTTTCATTTTTCGTATTGCACTTCCTACATATGGGAGAGATGTTATTTCCATCTATCGTTCTTTGAACATATCTGGTTCTTAGGGCCTGATCTTGTGCCGCTGTTATCATTCCTTCAGTTTCCTTCTTTAGCTCTCCCCTCTGTAGCCATTGCCAATTGTCATCGCTGGCTAGTTCTTTAGTCTGTCTCATGTATTGTCCGTGCATTGGTGTTTGTGCCAGTCCTCTGTTTCTTTCTGTCATTCTCCTGTCTCTGTATATTTCTGGGTCTTCGTCTACTTTTATTAGTCCTTCTTCCCATGCACTCTTTAGCCACTTGTCTTCACTGGTTTTCAGATATTGCCCCAGTGCTCTGTTCTCGGTGTTGACGCAGTCCTCTATACTTAGTAGTCCTCTCCCTCCTTCCTTTCGTGTTATGTATAGTCTGTCCGTATTTGCTCTTGGGTGTAGTGCTTTGTGTATTGTCATATGTTTCCTGGTTTTCTGATCTATGGTGCGGAGTTCTGCCTTCATCCATTCCACTATTCCTGCGCTGTATCTGATTACTGGCACTGCCCATGTGTTTATGGCTTTGATCATATTTCCTCCATTGAGTTTTGACTTGAGTATCGCCTTGATCTATCTCGCATATATTTCTTTCCTGATCGTGTCCTTCATCTCTTGGTGTTTTATATCCCCTCCTTCCATTATTCCCAGGTATTTGTATCCTGTCTCATCTATGTGTTTGATGTTGCTCCCATCTGGTAGCTTTATCCCTTCAGTTCTCGTTACTTTGCCTTTTTGTATGATGACTAAGGCGCATTTTTCTATTCCAAACTCCATCCTGATGTCCCCAGATACAATCCTTACAGTCTGGATTAGGGTATCTATTTCCTTGATGCTCTTACCATACAGCTTGATGTCATCCATGAACATCAGATGGTTGATTCTGTTGCCTCTTTTCTTGAGTTTGTACCCGTCATCCATCTTCTGTAGTACTTTTGTCATGGGAATCATGGCTACTATGAAGAGTAGTGGGAACAGTGAGTCGCCCTGGAAGATCCCTCTCCTGATATTAACCTCTGCTAGTCTTATTCCAGAGCTTGTAAGTATTGTATTTCCAGTTGGCGCAATTGTATTTTTGAGGAAAGCTGATGGTGTTTGCTTCTGCCCCATATATTTTCAGGCATTCTATTAGCCATGTGTGTGGTGTCATGTGGAAGGCTTTCTTATAGTCTATCCATGCCATGCTTAGGTTTGGTTTTCCTTCTCCTACTGTTCTTCATTACCATTTTGTCTATCAGGAGCGTGGTCTTTTGTGCCCCTACACTTCCTTTCTGCAGCCTTTCTGTTGGTGGGGGTGGGATGGTGTTTGTCTCCTCTAGGTAATTGGTATAGCCTTTCACTGATGATACCTGTTAGTTACTTCCACATTATTGGTAGGCAGGTGATAGGCCTGTAGTTACTGGCTATATTTCCCTTACTCTTGTCTTTTTGTACTAAGGATTTTCTTCCTGTGGTTATTATTATTATTATTATTATTATTATTATTATTATTATTATTATTATATTATTATTATTATTATTATTATTATTATTATTATTATTATTATTGAAAGATATTGCTGCATCAGCTGCATTCAACTTGTAAATAGTCTTCTCTATTTTGCTAATAATAGCTTTCTCTCTGCTATTACAACTGGCGAGTATTGCGCCGATATTATTCATCAGGAGCAGTCAATTCCAGGGATAATTGTCACAAATTTATTTATTTGTTACAGTAAATGAACAAATAGGTCAAAATATAAGTTAATATATTGTCCAACGTTTCTCTCGGTATCATCCGAGTATGATCACGGCAGTGGATTTGAGCAGACTGTTGTTGCTGTCAGGATCTACTCAATATATAGCGGCAGGTCAGCAGGGGTTCAACCGCTAGCTGCGTTTTCATTGGCCGGTGGCGCAATGCGCTCCCGCCATTGGTTGAACAAAGTTTTCTTCAAGACGCTTCTCGTCGTTGAAGGTTGCGAGGTTGCAGCCTAGCAGCCACCGTCGAGGCTGGGGCAAGGCTTCCCTGGGCGTTGTGTCACGACGGGTCGCGATGTCATTGGCTGCTGGGCTGCTCGTCTCATCTGGTTCTTAGATCGGGGTGTCGCTCGTTCCTGGTATTACTTGTATTTATACACATAGGTTTCCTTAAGTTGGTGGGGAGGAAGAGCACTTCCTGCGTCGTATTCAATGAGGGGTTCTCTTGCTGTATGAGGTGTGGCCTCGGGAGTCGCAAGCGTCGCTGGTCAGGAGCCCTCCCTATTATCTTTATATTCTTGATAATACCGTCGCGGGAGATAGCTTCCAGGTGTGGTGTCATGATATGGTTTTTAATCGCTCTTCTTGTACGTGGCAGGAAATCCTCTTGGACAGTCTCATAGAAGTCATACCAAACGTAAGAGCCGGGACATCCACGGACGGGGCATAAGAATTGGTAGACTACATTCGACTGTTTCAAGAGGTCTCTTGCTGGGGGGGTCGGGTTGTTCTTCATAATAAGGTCCCGGGTACGTCGATTTTGGTAATAAATACGTTTGGTATGACTTCTATGAGACTGTCCAAGAGGATTTTCCTGCCACGTACAAGAAGGAGCGATTAAAAACCATATCATGACAGCACACCAGGAGCTATCTCTCCCGCGACTGTATTATCAAGAATATAAAGATAATAGGGAGGGCTCCTGACCACGACGCTTGCGACTCCTCGAGGCACTCCCTCATACAGCAAGAGAACCCTCATTGAATACGACGCAGGAAGTGCTCTTCCTCCCCACCAACTTAAGGAAACCTATGTGTATAAATACAGGTAATACCAGACCGAGCGACACAACGCCCAGGGAAGCCTTGCCCCAGCCCTCGACGGTCTGCTAGGCTGCAACCTAGGCAACCTTAACGACGAGAAGCGTCTTGAAGAAAACTTCTTTCAACCAATGGCGGGAGCGCATTGTGCCACCGGCCAATGAAAACGCAGCTAGCGGTTGAACCCCTGCTGACCTGCCGCTATATATTGAGTAGATCCTGACAGCAACAACAGTCTGCTCCAATCCTCTGCCGTGATCATACTCGGATGATACCGAGAGAAACGTTGGCCAATATATTAACTTATATTTTGACCTATTTGTTCATTTACTGTAACAAATAAATAAATTTGTGACAATTATCCCTGGAATTGACTGCTCCTGATGATAATATCGGCGCAATACTCGCCAGTTGTAATAGCAGAGAGAAAGCTATTATTAGAAAAATAGAGAAGACTATTTACAAGTTGAATGCAGCTGATGCAGCAATATCTTTCAATAAGACTTGTTTGAAAGAGGGTCTCCTTCCAATATTATTATTATTATTATTATTATTATTATTATTATTATTATTATTATTATATAATAATAATAATAATAATAAAATAATAATAAGAAGAAGAAGAAGATTGTCAACATCTGGAATGAGAGGAATAACACCCCCCCCAAACAGACCAGAGGCTGGCAGACCAAGTAAGGAACATAAAGAAAAAGAACTGGCTCTCCCCAACAGAAACGCGAAGAACTGGAAAGGCAAATGTCACACGACAACGATTTACACGAAAGACGAACCGAGAGACGATGCCACAGAAGACGACAGGGAGGATGAAGGTATTCAAACAACGACACACGAAGAAACACCGACGAAGTAACAGAGAGGACGGAATAGGTAGAAAAGATTAGACAATGGATGGAGCCAGATACAGAGAGAACAAAGATCCCCTCCATGAAAGCCTACAACACCAAGAAATTAAGGGAGAAAACAAGTGAGGTCAATGAAATAATGGGCATAATACACACCACCAGTATCACAGAAACAAATAACTTGACATATGCAGGGCAAGATTAGTAGCAGAACTGATGGGAATTCGAACACCAACACCACCAGCACAACCAACCAACAGAAACCAAAACAGCAACCTCCTTGGAAAAGGCGCCTGGAAAAGCAAATCATAGTGATGAGATCTGACTTGAGTAAACTGAAAGAGATGGCAGAAAAAAGGCTAAGAAGCAAAAAAACAACAAGGAAGGAACTCAACGAGAAATATTAAGTACAAGAGAGGGACTAAACAACACAATAGAAGATGTAAAACAGAGGCTTAAGGCCTAAGCACATAAGATCCAACGGTACATGAACAGGAATAAGGGATACCAACAGAACAAACTATTCGGAACCAACCAGAAAAGACTATACAGCCACTAAGAGGGGAAGACAACCACCCAGAAATTCCTGAAGCTGAACCAAGTAAGAGGACTCTGGGAAAACATATGGAGCAATCCGGTCTCACACTACAAACATGCAACATGGCTCCAGGAAGTCAAGGAAGAAGAAACAGGGAGAATAAAACAAAGATTCACAGAGATCACGACAGACACAGTCAGACACCAACTAACCAAGCACCCAAATGGATGACCACAGGAAGAACATCCTTAGTACAAAAAGACAAGAGTAAGGGAAATATAGCCAGTAACTACAGGCCTATCACCTGCCTACCAATAATGTGGAAGTTACTAACAGGTATCATCAGTGAAGGCTATACAACTACCTAGAGGAGACAAACACCATCCCCCACCAACAGAAAGGCTGCAGAAGGAAGCGTAGGGGCACAAAAGACCAGCTCCTGATAGACAAAATGGTAATGAAGAACAGTAGGAGAAGGAAAACAACCTAAGCATGGCATGGATAGACTATAAGAAAGCCTTCCACATGATACCACACACATGGCTAATAGAATGCCTGAAAATATATGGGGCAGAGGAAAATACCATCAGCTTCCTCAAAAAATACAATGCGCATCTGGAATACAATACTTACAAGCTCTGGAATAAGACTAGCAGAGGTTAATATCAGGAGAGGGATCTTCCAGGGCGACACACTGTCCCCACTACTCTTCATAGTAGCCATGATTCCCATGACAAAAGTACTACAGAAGATGGATGCCGGGTACCAACTCAAGAAAAGAGGCAACAGAATCAACCATCTGATGTTCATGGACGACATCAAGCTGTATGGTAAGAGCATCAAGGAAATAGATACCCTAATCCAGACTGTAAGGATTGTATCTGGGGACATCAGGATGGAGTTTGGAATAGAATGATGCGCCTTAGTCAACATACAAAAAGGCAAAGTACGAGAACTGAAGGGATAAAGCTAACAGATGGGAGCAACATCAAACACATGATGAGACAGGATACAAATACCTGGGAATAATGGAAGGAGGAGATATAAAACACCAAGAGATGAAGGACACGATCAGGAAAGAATATATGCAGAGACTCAAGGCGATACTCAAGTCAAAACTCAACACCGGAAATATGATAAAAGCCATAAATAAACACATGAGCAGTGCCAGTAATCAGATACAGCGGCAGGAATAGTGGGAATGGACGAAGGCAGAACTCGGCACCATAGATCAGAAAACCAGGAAACATATGACAATACACAAAGCACTACACCCAAGAGCAAATACGGAAAGACTATACATAACACGAAAGGAAGGAGGAGAGGACTACTAAGTATAGAGGACTGTGTTCAACATCGAAAACAGAGCACAGGGGCAATATCTGAAAACCAGTGAAGACAAGTGGCTAAAGAGTGCATGGGAAGAAGGACTAATAAAAGCAGACGAAGACCCAGAAATATACAGAGACAGGAGAAAAGACAGAAAGAACAGAGGACTGGCACAACAAACCAATGCACGGACAATATATGAGACAGACTAAAGAACTAGCCAGCGATGACAATTGGCAATGGCTACAGAGGGGAGAGCTAAAGAAGAAAACTGAAGGAATGATAACAGCGGCACAAGATCAGGCCCTAAGAACCAGATATGTTCAAGTACGATAGACGGAAATAACATCTCTCCCATATGTAGGAAGTGCAATACGAAAAATGAAACCATATACCACATAGCAAGTGAATGCCCGGCACTTGCACAGAACCAGTACAAAAAGAGGCATGATTCAGTGGCAAAAGCCCTCCACTGGAGCCTGTGCAAGAAACATCAGCTACCTTGCAAGTAATAAAAGTGGTACGTGCCACCAACCTGGAATAAGGAGTGATTAGGAAACGATCAGGCAAAGATCCTCTGGGACTATGGTATCAGAACGGATAGGGTGATACGTGCAAACAGACCAGACGTGACGTTGATTGACAAAGTCAAGAAGAAAGATATCACTCATTGATGTCGCAATACCATGGGACACCAGAGTTGAAAGAGAAAAGAGAGGGAAAAAATTGGATCAAGTATCAAGATCTGAAAATAGGAATAAGAAGGATATGGGATATGCCAGTGGAAAATCGTACCCATAATCATAGGAGCATAGCACGATCCCAAGATCCCTGAAAAGGAATCTAGAAAAACTAGAGGGCTGAAGTAGCTCCAGGACTCATGCAGAAGAATGTGATCCTAGAAACGGCACACATAGTAAGAAGAGTGATGGACTCCTAAGGAGGCAGGATGCAACCCGGAACCCCACACTATAAATACCACCCAGTCGAATTGGAGGACTGTGATATAGCAAAAAAAAAAAAAAAAAAAAACAAAAAAAAAAAAAAAAAATAATTATTATTATTATTTATTATTATTATTATTATTATTATTATTATTATTATTATTATTATTATTATTATTATTATTATTGGTTGCTGGTCCACAATAATATCGCATGTGAGTATAGTCTTTAATGGATATTACTGTGGACCTTCAACCATTGTCATCATTTTCGACACGGAAAATTATGCCCATTAT
>NC_061109.1:4008549-4039300 GCF_015104395.2 Macrobrachium nipponense
TTCATATCTGAAGTGAGCGCTTTTATTCTTCACTGACTGAACGCTTGAGTTTCAATCTTCACAGCTCAGGAAGCTTTCATGCATTCTGTAACGCATCGTTGTCATGATCGTCTCGCATGGAGCAAAAAACATTGTAACTTGAACTATGAACACTATACAAGTTTTCACAGAATGATTCTGATAATTACCATGGAAGGATAGTCAAGAAGAAAGCGAAGGAAATGAAAAATGTAGCTAATAAAAACAGAGAGGAGAATGTGTACAAGAACTAAAGGAAGAGCAGAGTTGTACGACGAAGTATATGCGGATGAAGAATGGATCTCAAAAGAAGGTTCCGAAAGAGATATACTAAAAGATATGAATGCAAGTTGAATGGAGTATGTATTCAGGTGATTTGTTGAATGCTGGTCTTGGGTCATCAGTATTTTTGTCAGGAAGTTTAATTATTATTACTAAAGTGCGAAACTATGTATTATTATTATTATTATTATTATTATTATTATTATTATTATTATTATTATTATTATTATTATTATTATTATCATCGTCCATTTTTTCAAATTATATGAAACTTGCTAGCAGGTCCTTTTTGTCCTAATGATAATTTCCCCCAATGTGTTTTGCCTTTCCCTGCTTTCAGTGTTGGAGGTAAATCTAAAGTTCAGAATTTAAGAATATTTTGCAGGATTCCGATTTCAGAAACTTTTGTAAATTAGCGTCTGTTCTCTTCAGAATGTCGGTGAGGAGTTGTAATAAGGAAGTATACAAAGGTGGAATGGCAGCCATAGAAGGTTGGAAAGGATGTCCCATTCAAAATAGCTAAATAACTTTGTTTATTACTTGCTTCAAAACTCTGGTGTTCTCACAATTACCTTTATTAGGCTTTTATGATTATTTCGTCAAACAATCATTATTTATTATTATAATATATTATCCCTCACAGTTTTTGTTTTCTCATTCATACATGGCAATATTTATATTTAAATGCATTTTCATCGCACTCCAATAATAGAACTGTTTCTGATAACAAACGCAATTCAAAAGTGATCATTTTTCATTTGGAAATTTTGTCTCATTGTTAGAAGTGCATTTTAGCTTCAGTTTGCTTTTTTAACTAACATCTCTCTCTCTCTCTCTCTCTCTCTCTCTCTCTCTCTCTCTCTCTCTTTGGGGGGTTAGATGATATAACGCGTTGAAATGTGTCTATGAACAAGATCAGAAAGTAGACCTGAAGATGAATTCTAGGCAACGAATGATCATGTTTTTTTTTTTTAATAACGCTTTCTGGAACTCATTGCACAGGAATTCTAAAATTGCTGTAGGACCCCATCTTTCGTAGTGATCCTTTTACCTTGTGTTTATTGTGAGCCTTTACACTTGACATATAACATTCCTGTTCACAAAGTTACATTTTATGGCTTGTGTCGCTTTCCCTAAATTCCTTTTCACCTGAAGAGCAGTTTCCATTTTTTACTTATCTGTTGACCTAGAATCCTTCTCCTATATTCCTCTCCTGATGTTGCAACGAAAATTTTCCCAGCTCCCTTTTTCTCTTCCAGTATATTTCTCTCAGTCTTCCCTTTGACTCCGGCAACCATTGATCGGAAATGTTCTGCACTTGAGGCGGATATTTACATTTCTGTTCTGACAGAACCTTGTCTGCCTTCCCCCCCAGTACCAACTATCTGTATTCGAATTGGTTTTTATCACCCTTATTCACTCTTTCTTAAGCCTTTCTGATCTTGTAAGGAGCTCGATAACTGACTTCTCTCTCTCTCTCTCTCTCTCTCTCTCTCTCTCTCTCTCTCTCTCTCTCTCTCTCTCGTTCGACCCTCGTGTGACGAAGAAAGAGTCCTGTAACGCCTCATCTCTTATCCAAGTTTGTTGAAGAGATGAATTGTTAGTTTCTGAGATATGCATAATGCACCCCCAACCCCACCTCTCTCTCTCTCTCTCTCTCTCTCTCTCTCTCTCTGTATTTATCCCTTCGAGCAACTTTCCCAGTTTCTTCTTTTACAACAAGATCCTTCTAATCCAAATTGTTCCATTGAACATCCAAGTCCGCTTACTATAGATTAATACTTAAATTTCCGTCAGGTTTACTGTTTTAGTTTAGATTATTGGGTCAATATTTTCCTTTAGTATAAATACACATGTTCTCAGGTAATCTTTCTACGTTTATAGCTCAACTGTCTCTTTCTTCGATTATTCCTAAACATCCATTGAAAATTTCCTCCTCTCATTCTTAACATTTTTCTCTTTTATTACTCTTTCCTCTATTTCTTTGAGCTTGCTTTCCTCTTTACAGGTCTTTATTTGTCTTCATTTTTTCTTTTTCCTTTTACTATTGAGCTTCTAATTTAACTTGAAGCGACAATATTATTGTCTTTCAAAGATAAAGAAATCCTTCAGGTCCATTTTGATTCGATTATATAAGCTTCAATATTTTCCTAAGTTTTACTTTTCCATTTTTGGAGTCCGAGATCCTTTATCCTTTGTTGTTCAAATTTTATCTCATCATTTTCTCTCACATTATTCAGTTCTCCATTTCCTCTAGTCACACGAGCTCGTCATCAGATTCTAATTATCTTATGAACGCTTCTTATCTTGTTTTCCTGATTTTTATCCTTTTGCCACATCTATATACCGCGTCCTTCACACTCAAATTATTTACTAAATCTTTCATGTTATTTATTGTCTAATCTTTCTTTTGACCTTTTCTTGACCCCTCTCACGCTTCCTTTCTACCAACTTTACGTTTTTTTTATTATTATTTTGTTTTTGCTCACTTTTTCAGCTGCCATTCCTTTTAAATACAGACCTGGGTTCGGAAAGCAGTTATCCTTTGATTATACGAAATAATAATAATAATAATACTTTATTAAAAGTAATGGCTACTTCAGCAGCGTTACACTTGTAAAGATTCTTCTCTATTTTGCGAATAGCGGCTTGAGAGAGGGTCTGCTTCCTAAGTACAATAATAATAATAATAATAATAATAATAATAATAATAATAATAATAATAATAATAATAATTGTTCTTGTTGTCATTAATATTATCATTATTATTATTATTCAGCCATTAATTATCCCTTATTCATACATTTTCACAATTTTCACGTAAATTTAGCGTGTAATATGCCTCGATGAGTTTATTCATAATATATAAAAAAACACTTATCCTTGCTAATTACCTAAGTAAATATAACCAACTCCATCGTGGGCAAATAACTTTATGTACTTTTGTAGTTAATTCTTACTCCTTGTATATTATACATATTATCCTGAATTCTATTCGTATTCGTATCGAGGTATGTAGCGATTACGTTTGATACATAATCTCTCTCTCTCTCTCTCTCTCTCTCTCATTGTCCTATTACTTTGAAAAGCAAATCCGGATAACAGTACGTGAAACTATACTTACCACCAAGATTCTGAGAAGTAGAAGAAAGTCGTTCATATTCTGATTTGACATTTTCTTCTGACGTGACTTTGGATAATTGGTAAAAGAGAGAGAGACAAAAAAAAAACGGTTGCTTCAAATCAGATATAAAAGGGGGCCGTAGGCGGGGGGAGCGGGGGTGGGGGGATAATGACCATCGTAATATGATAACATAATGATGGAATTACAATATCTCAAACATTAAAGATGAAAAATTCAGTGGAATAACAAGAAAAATGCAAATGATGAAATTGATAATAAGAACGGCGGTTGCTCTTCTGCTCAACTATATCTGGCATAGCCGTCTTTTGGGGTTTGTGTTCCTTCTTTGGTTACTTTATCTTCTTCCGTTTCGCCTGAAAGTTTGTGTAACAGCAGTTATTTTTATTTAGCTTTTTTTGGTTTTTAATGTTTTCTTACAAGGATTTTAAGTTATTTGGAAAAGCCCAGCAGTTTGCATTTAGTAGAGATACATTCTGAAAGCCCCTTTCCTATTGTTACCATGAGTTTTAGCGAATTGGCAGTAATTTGGTATCCAAAAAGATGCTCCATATCCACATTTCGTTTGGATATGTGATTTGTGTATTGTATTGCCTTTGTAATATACAACTGAATGAAATTATATTTCTCGTCTTTCTTGTTTAGTTTCTCACATCTTCTCTGAGTGTAAATATTTGGAATCTTTGAAACTTTTTCTTCTTTTTGAAATCTTCGCACTTTCCATCTTACATCTTGTGATGATGCAATGAGACCTGGATACGAATATGATCTTGTATCGTCCCATTCATGTGGAATCTTCGCTTTCAGAAAATTTCTTTTGTGGAAATGAAGTCAGATTTTGGAATTACGAATCTTATTTCTTTTAGGAAATGAAACAAAATTGCCAATTCATCCTTTCACAGGATTAGTGAATTGAGTGCTGTGACAGCTGGTTGAGATTTTTATCAAGAGAGTTCTAAACTATCTGTCTACTAATAAAATCATAGATCAGGTGGATGCCTTTAATGAGGCCAAGGGATTCCTGGCGTTGCTTGTCGGGGATATCGATCAAATTTCTATGAACCTTGTATGGGGCAGATGAATGCGGTGATTTGGCTCGGGATTTTAGGGCATTTTACAAGATTAAAATGATGCTGAGCTCTATAGTATATTTTGCCTCACAATTATTTGATACGATAGTTCGAGCTGGGTATCTGGTGGTTCTATATTTTTAAGAAATTTTCAGAGGTTTCTGTATTATTTATGGCTTCTAAATGAGGTTACAGTGGCTATTATTACTAGTCTTGATGGCCCAGAAGAGCTATGTCTGATGAATAATTTATGTTTGCTCCAGTTAGTAATCGCATGTCGAAATTTCCGACGTTAGATGTATATTTCAATAGGATGATGAAAGCCATGATGGGTGTTCTAAAGAACCTATCACAGGGTGGTTCAGTCTTTCTGTATCTGGCTTCATCGATTGTCTGACCTCTCTTTTACATTTGCGGTGTTTCTTTGTGTGCTGTTGTTTGGTAATTCATCATTCCCGTCGTCTTCTGTGGTATAGTTTCTTAGTTCGTCTTCTTGTCCTCTTTTCCTGGGTGTTATTTCTCTTTCTAGTTCTTTTTCTTTATGTTCCTTACTTGCCCTACTTGCCTCTGTTCTTTTTGAAGGGTGTTATTTCTCTCATCCCAGATGTTGATCAACCTTTTTCTGTATCCTCTCTCCGTCGGGTTGCCCCTGATGTAGTATCTCCATATTTCCTTATTCTCTTCTCTTGCCCATTTCTTCTTCTGGTTTTCCTCTCTAGCTCTAGTCTCTGGTTGCTGGTTACTGTCATTGTTGTGGTGGTTAATTGTTGAATGACGACCTAGAAGTACTTGACTACCCTCCCCATCAATTGGGCTGTATACCTGGCTGCTGGATGAAGCTCCTCTGATGCCAGATGACCCATTTACTTTGTTGTCATTTGATCTTTTATTTATTTCTAACATTGCTGAGTTTTGCTATTTACATCATAGCTGGACCCTATCCCACCAGGAACAGGTACTCATTTACAACTGAGTAGACTGAGGAAATTTTGGTAAAATATCCTTTCCTAAAGAATCAATGCCGTATAGAGTGGTCACACATCCAACGACTGACCAGTCTCAATGTTGCTTAACCTGTCCATTGAAGAACTTTTTTTTTTTATCACAGTCATCCTATTCGACTGGGTGGTTTTTATAGTGTGGGGTTCTGGGTTGCATCCTGCCTCCTTAGGAGTCCATCACTTCTCTTACTATGTACGCTCTTTCTATGAGCATACTTCTCTGCATGACTCCAGGAGCTACTTAAACGTCTAGTTTTTCCAGGTTCCTTTTTAGGGATCTTGGGATCGTGCGTAGTATGACTATGATTATGGGTTCCATTTCCAATGGCATATCCCATATCCTTCTTACTTCTATTTTCAGGCCTTTAATACATATCAATCTATTCTCTTTTTTTTATCTAGTCTGGTGTCCCATGGTACTGCGACATCAATGAGTGATACGTTCTTCTTCATTTTGTCAATCAACTTCATGTCTGGTGGCACGTATCTGTTCTGATACCATTAGCTGGTGTTTCTTGCCCAGGCTCCAGTGGAGGGCTTTTGCTATGGAATCATGCCTCTTTTTATATTGGTTCTGTGCAAGTGTTGGACATTCCCTTGCTATGTGGTTTATGGTCTCATTTCTCACATCGCACTTCCTGAATATGGGTCAGATGTTATTTCTATCTATCGTTCTTTGAACATATCGGTTTTTAGGGCTTAATCTTGTGCCACTGTTAGCATTACTTCTGTTTCCTTCTTGATTTTTCTCCTCTGAAGCCATTACCGTTTCATTACTAACCAGTTCTTTAGTCTATCTCAGGTACTGTCCATGCATTGGTTTGCTCTGCCATTCCTCCGTTCTGCTTGTCATTCTCCTGTCTCGGTATATATCTGGGTCATCGTCTAATTTATCATTCCTCCTTCCCATGCACTCCTGAGCCATTCCTTTTCGCTGATTTTCAGATATTGCCCCAGTGCACTTCTCACGATGTTGACGCAGTCCTCTATGCTTGGTAGTCATCTCCCTCCTTTTTGTGTTAGGTATAATCTGTCTGTACTCGCTCGTGGGTATAGTGCTTTGTGTTTTATCAGGTGTTTCCTAGTTTTCTGGTCTATGCTGGTGAGTTCAGCCTTCACCCACTCCACCACTTTTGTGGTGTATCTGATTTGTGGTACTGCCCATTTGTCTAAGGAATTCATCATATTTCCGGTATTGAGGTTTGACTTGAGTATCACCTAGAGTCTATATATACATTCTTTCGTGATCATGACCTTCTCTAGTTGTTGTGTATCCTCTCCATCTATTATTTCTAGGTATTTGTATCCTGTCTCATCTATGCGTTCGATGCTATTCCCATCTGATAGCTTTATTACTTCAATACTTGCCACTTTGCGTCTTTGTATGTTAACCAAGGCACATTTTTTATTTCCAAACTCCATCCTGATGTCCTCAGATACAATCCTTACAGTCTGGAACAGGGTATCTATTTCCTTGATGCTCTTACCATACAGCTAGATCGTCCATGAACATCAGATGGTTAACTCTATTACCTACTTTCTTGAGTTGGTACCCACCATTCATCTCTTGCAGATCTTTTGTCATGGGAATCATAGCTACTGCGAAGAGTAGTGGGGACAGTGAGTAGCCCTGGAAGATCTCTCTCCTAATGTTAACCTCTGCTACTCTTATTCCACTTCTTACATTATTGATAGGCAGATGACAGACCTGTAGTTACTTGCTATATTTTCCATCTTCTTGTCTTTCCCAACTAAGGCTGTCTTCCCTTGGTCATCCATTTGTGCCCACGGTGGTTTGTTAAACTGTGATGGAGTTGTTCTACTATTTGTGGGTGGGGCGTAGTTCCTTCGAGTCAGTATCCATGAACTTCATCGGGACCTGAGGCTTTCCAGTTGGGCGTTTTCTTTAGTTGATTTCCATGGATGTTCGTTTTATTATCCCGGTTTCTTCTGCCTTGACTTCCTGGATCCATGTTGTTATTATTGTTATTATTAATTTCACATGGGATTCCTCACAATTACTGACCTTTCTTATTATCGTACTATATTGATTAATTTCCTACAAAATTTATTTCTCCCGTATCTTTGTGCAATAAATAATTTGGGTTATATAAATATCGTTATATGAATTGAGTTATTCTCTTGATTGTTATTTTCATGTTTAAGATAAAAAATCTTTTACTTATTTCCATGAATAACTTAGCTTACTAAAGCCTTTCTCCCATAATAATGGAAACTACTACAGAAATATATAAAAAAAATCCGGCTAGATTATTCATAATATGGAGACTGGAATGCGGGGTGGAAATAAGAGATAAATTAAAAACTACCTTCAATAATTGGGAACAAGATTATTTACAATTGATTAGGTGAATGACAATCTTATTGCATGGACGAAAATAGAACATTAAAAAAAGATTTCAAAGAGTTAGATAATATTTTGAGTTATTTTGTTTTAGAAATCCTGTTAATAGGAAAAGATCAATCTCCAAATTCATTTCTTAATATCTTCTGTTCTACAAATATCGTTTCCCTGATTTCAGGAAATATTTCCACGCTAATTGTAGATAGAAATACATTTAGCAATTCACACTATATATAGCTTGATGCTATTAAATGTATCTTAAAACCCCTGACCTTCACGAGTAACATTTTTAACCGTGAAGGTTAAAAATCAACTTCACCTCCTTTCATTAAGGTGATAAAGGATTTGCAATAGCTTTATGACATTTCTTGGTAAATGCATTCGTAGCTATATTTTTATTGCATTTCTTAAGAAATACATTTCGAACGAAGCAAATCAATCTTGTCTAGCATTCTGTAATCTCATGATAAAACATTACGTACACAAAATTTTCGAATATTATATGTTTTTGAACCAAAAAGGTGAGAACATATTTCCAGGCAAAAAATAATATTTAGAGGTGCCAAAAAAACTTATTAGTTATATTTTGTTTTATTTTCTCATAAGTTGGAATCGAAACTCTCCCCTCTTCCATCCTTTAATGCAATTTTGAAAATTCGTTTATCCTCTCGTTTCCATTTCAAGTTTTTCTTAGTTTCAATTTTCTTTATTCTCTGCAGTTCTTATATTCTCATTTTTTTCTTCCTGGTTCTGTTTATTTTATTCCTTTTCATTCCTACATTTTTGGTAATTATTTTTGCATGTGTTTAGTTTCCATTCTTAATCATTTTTCTCTCGTCCTATATATTTTATAGTGGGGGATATTGAGTAGAATTGTGCAAATTGTGATACAAGTATGAAACCTGGCACTCTGATTATTTAACCTGTACTTTGCAAAATTCGGGTCCTGGCCAAAACAATTTTTTTTCAAAATGGCGTCGTTCACAAATGTTCTCATAACAAGTATCATCATATAACTCGACAAAACATTTAAGTTAGTCAAGAAGTTCTCTACTCATACGTTTGTACATTAATTTGGCATGATAGCAAGTAACCAAAAAGTCAATGAAAGCCACTTCCGGTTTCAAAATGGTTGCAAAATGGTAAGAAATGCTGTTTTATTATTTAACGGTAACGAGAATTACAAATTCTGGCTGCAACCATTCCACAACAAATACAATTTACCTTATTAGGATACAAAAGAGCCACGGCAGACTGTTTTTTATCGATCCTGGCAGTTACATGAACATAATCCTGTACAAGAAAGCCCAGAGCGCTAGCACCTGCAGTTACCAACACAGTTTGAAATTTGCACCCACATTTCAGCAGTTCCTGACAAAATGCAACAACAAAAGTTATCGATGTCCATTTAGGCTTCCACGTTTCACCGTTTTTATCTCTTGATTTCGATTCAAAACTTGACCCCAAACATACCCACTTTGGTATGCTGCCCTCTTGATGTGCTGTATCAAAGCATCCTTAGTTGGAGGGATTGCATTAAAAGACTTTTGTTTTCTTGCAAACAATTCAAAACGAGATTCATTGACAGCAAATGTAGTTGTTGACCTGTCTTACATTATGCATACAAAAGCTTCAAGGATTCTATGTCAGACTCTGAAATTAAATTTGGTAACGTACCAAGGCGAATAAATACCTCGGAAGTATCTGGAAATACCACCCAGGTCTGCCACGCTGACTTTTTACCTCTTTCTCGAATTGCTGAGACGGTATTGCAACCAGTAAAATCGTAAAAATAAATAGCAACACGGATACAGGTATTTCCAATGATGCTGCAATATCATATATAGGAAGCTTATCAGAAAACCTATCCACATTTTATCAAGTCAAAGCTTTTCGAATATGGAAATTCCCAAAACTATAATTCAGTATCTGTACTGTACATGGAAATGTCCTAACATCCATTGATGACTGCATGCTGGATATGAACAAACATTCGAGTGTCAGCCTCTTCGTGGTTGCACGGGTACAGCTAGATTACGTCTGAAATCTTATTTGTAAGGACATTTCCCCTAGGGTTACAAATATTTGTTTCCCAGTCGCAATGGTCACGATCAACTCACCAAGGAATGCGAACAACTCAGTTTTGTTGTCGCTGTCTCTTAGCAAACTACTCCAAACCTTTGGTGTTTTAGTAGTTCCAACCACTATTCGTCTAACTCCGGAACTCCTGTTTTTCCTGGTGCTAGCCTTAAGACTGTCTTTTCTATACACATCAAATACAACGTCTACCCTTGGATACCTATTTAAGCAAGAAGCAATGTGCGGTAAAATGATATCATGGAGACTCACAAGTTTCACTCCTGAATTCGGTCTTAGAATTATGTTTTTCTTCTGCACGTTTTAACTTAGTGTTGTTAAATTTTATTCGACAGCTTGGGTGATCATTGTCTGCCAGAGTTTTCTTATCACCGTTGCCGTCGTCTAGCTGTCAAAGGTAAAGTGGAATAGGCAAACTAATTCGTAAAATTTGGGAGATTTTCTTGATAACATTTTGTACGCATCAACTGAGGATGTAAACGATTCATCTTTGTCTTCCTGACACAAACAACGTTCAAATCAATTGGTTTCCCAACTACCTGTTGAGACTGAAGATAGGCGAATTCTTCTCGTCAAGCTTAAATGGAAATCTAAGAATGCAAAATAATCTATACACAAAGGGACAGTACTATAAATACACAACCGGAGCTTGTTTTACTAGACAATAAATAATTGTTTATCAATACAGGTAAGATAAGAGTGTTTACAGGCCGAGGGTTTATCCTTTCACCACCTGAAACTGCACTTTGTTTGTTTGGGATTCGACTGAGTTCGACGATGGCGTCCCTACACTCAGTCCGATAAGTACACCATCCGGAGGAAGTATGCCCATTCCTCCTTGGCTCGGCTATCCCGCGTCAGCACACACCTGTCAATTCAGGTACCAAGGGGCAAACCATAAAGTATTTGGGAGACTCATAATGAGCTTACAATGGACCCCATGCCGATTTTCAATAGGCAACGATTTACACCAGTGTGCCCTGGTAGTGCATGTAAATCGCTTTTAGTTTTTTGCGCATGCGCAAATACTATTCGATATTATTATTAAATTTGAATGTAGGGGCAAAAAAAAAAAAATAAAAAAACAATTATTCACGTTTTTTCTTTCAAACGCATATTGAAATACCCAAAAAATTGTTTAAGCGTGAAATTTGTGTTTTTATACTTATTTTTTGCGCATGCGCAGTACAAAACTATTAGAAACTAACGTATTATTGATTAATGGACATTCTAGAACGGAAGTACATCAATTAATTCACCAGTTTTATTCAAAAGAACGTTACCAGATGATTTGAAGTCGATATTTCAGATTCCTTCCATTGCAAAAACTCCTATATTGAAAAATTAGGTGGCTATTTTGAAAAAAAAAAAAATATTTTTTTGGTGGGGTCAGGAGTTTCAAAGTGTATAAAATAGTTTAGTGGGCCTTTGTGCCAAATTTCATGCTTGTATCACGATTTGCGCAATTATCGTGATTATCTGTGATATTATTCTCCACTATTATAAGATGACATTTTTTTCCTAGTGTGCCATTCCGTGTTACTATTTATCTATTTCTTCCTTAAACTCCCGGTCAATTTTTATTTTATTTTATTTCCGTAGCCTTCTCAGTCCCTTCACTTTATATTTTTACCCACTACAAACATCTCCAATTTTATTTTGGGATTGTCATCAGTTCCTAATTTTTTACTCCGCTTCATTCAACCTTCATACAACTGAAACTGTTCACACACACACACACACACACACACACACACATACACACATTTGGCCTAGTTTATACATTTTTACTTTAATACTCTGACGTTAATTGGATAACAAATCCATCGATTATTTACAATTTACGGTTTGGTAACTTTCCCCGGTTTATGATTTTTATACCAGAAAACAAATTGTTTTTCTATCTGTTCGAGGGCATCTGTTACGTATATGGCCTCTTTCTCAAAGAGAATATAGAAATATTGTTAGATCGACTCACAGATGATAAATTCTCATGCTGTTATTTTTGTGATTACTGAAGTCTATTTTGAAGGGATGATTAATAGTGATGCTCAGATTATTTTCGTAAGTTGATGCCTAAAAGAACAAAATCAGCATTAACAAGAAAGTGTGTTTTATTTGAAACTGTAAATAGCCTAGATGCCATATTTTAGAAAGATAATCAAACATGTCACGTAAGTAAGATTCACGAATTTCTATCGAAGCCGGATTGAAGAATACGTTTCTCCTCCATTGAAATGCCCCTTAAGTGCCTTGTATTAATTCGGAAAAAAGAAAATGACCATTTACTGAAGATCTTTCAAGTCACCTCCCCAAGATCACGGTAAAACTTTTGGCAACCGAATTTTCTTTTCCTAGAATATTCACAACCATCGCCTCCATTTACTTTTTCAAATTATAACGCGAAGTATGACGTCGTTAATAAGATTGCAGGAGACTGTGGAATGGGAAAAGAAGAAAAGTGTATGTGGGTGTGTGTGTGTGTGTGTGTGTGTGTGTGTGAATAGCTGTTATGGTGTTATGGATATATATTCCATTTAACTCATAAGCCGACAAACCAACATGCAGTTCTCGAACTTGACAAGGAGGGACGAACCCGCTCCATTGAATAATCCAGTATGGTTCTTTTAGTATACTTGTTATAGATCGTAACTGGGTTGGATAGACAGTGAGACAGATTGTCAAGAACAAAACAGAAAACAGCATGTGTGGTTGTTTTTTATTCCTTCAAAATGTATATACTCGGAATCTCACCCCGTCTTGTGAAACTATTAATTGAAACATAAATACTCTCTCTCTCTCTCTCTCTCTCTCTCTCTCTCGCGCGCGCGCGCGCGCGCATTACTTAAATAATACAAATGGATACGAAACCTGCCAGTGAAAGATACAGGGAATAGAATGTGAAATTATTTTATCCATGGAGTAGCAATGGTGGAAGCAAATCCAGAGAAACAGAAAAGAACGTCTCTTCAGGTAGAATCACAATCTGTACGATTACTTACACTATAAGACGTTGAGTCAGGCTTTTGTTATTTTACTGTAGTTTTCTATTGCACCATTTTCTAATATTATTCGTGAAATTAAATGCTTGCAGTAGAATTTTACCTTTTCTTCTACGTCAATTAATCTAAGCCTCTTTACCTATGTGATATACATTATATTTTCTAAGTTTAGAAAGTGTACAATTTTAAAAGAAATTTCCTATAATTTCCATCGAGCAACAATCTTCACGTTGAGGCTGCTCATTTTATACAAAAGCATCAGTTCAGGGTTAAGGAGTTTTCACAGACTCACTAATGGGATCAAACATCCAAAACTATACTCTTCCATACTCCGATAGAGTTCATAATTGAATTATATTAGATGAAATTTGGCATTTCATCTATCTGAGCACCATGACACAGCATCTCACTTTGTTTTCTGCTGCTCTTGGGGACTTTTCATCATAAATGCTCTAAATTTCCGTCAGTTCTTCATCAGCAGTTGCCTCCACTAACCATTCACCTGTGTCTCTTCTGATAGCATCTCTTTATGTGCATTTTTTATTCTGTACTCCATTTGTTTTTTAACATTCTTCTTACCATTTAGTTCCTCACAGAACAATTTTTTTATTTTTTCCAAAGTTATTGTTTTTACTCTTATTTAATTTCTTGATTACCATATCCATAATACTTTGTCCCGACAAATGTAAACGTGTTTCATATAACCGCATATTTTCCTTATTAGCCTCATTTCTTCCTCATATCACCACTCAGTGATTTTCTTCCAACTTCCCACCTTCCATTTTTAGGAACACTCCCAGTTGCCCCCTTGTCCATATCATGGAATACTGTAAACTCTCGTTCACTCTTTCCACCTAAGTGTATTCAGCATATTGTATTTTATTGTATTTTTATATGCTCTTCTCACGTCATTTATATCAGTTATCAATCTTAACACTATGGCCACATGTTCACCCTATTGTTTTTAACTTATATTTATATTACCTTTTGCAATAACCAAAACAATAATAATATGCAATTCTAGCCAGTCCATTCTCGCCTTTTCCATCAGTCTGTTCACCGTCTATATAGATCTTAACAAACTTTTTCTTCACCATTTTTTCTATTTCCAAGGTTTCATCTAAGAATTCTTTGGAAATGAAATATTTTCAACAATCAAAATTCTTTCCTAATGCATTTTCACATAATTCTTATCTTTCACTTATTCTAAGAGTCCAATAAATACCAACAATTTAGCATCATTTTTCGTCACCTTCCTTTACATTCTTACTACTTAAAATATCCACTCTTCTATAGCCCCAAAAGCCACCACACATATTCATCTTTTAAAAGCTTAATTAGAGAATGAAATCCCTATCCATATATCCCCATAACGTCGCAAGCCTTATTATATCTATGTAGAAGCCTTAATCGTCTCTCAGGTAATTTCCTACATCCTGCATCCAAGACGTGGAACTTCTAAAATATCATCTCTTTTAACTTATTTAGCTACTAATTTCCATATCTTCCTTCTCCTGTTCCATTCCAAAACTTCCAAAAAATGTCTTTATTTTTACTAAAACATTTTTCTCCCATTATCAGACCCAACCACAACTTAATTAACAGACTATATTCTTAATAATGGCTTCAGTTAAATGCTTCATAACATCTTAATTTTTCTATCTATTTTATTGAATTTTACTCTCCACATATTATGGAAACAGTTAGTCATTTTAGTTTCACACTATCCTTCATAATCCACAGTTTCCAGAAAGTGGGGATAGCTGATAAAATCCATTCATACATCCTAATTTTGGCTTCCATACATTTTCTTTTTATTTTCTGAATGATATTTTACTTTCTTCAGTTATTTTGTGATTCACCTCTTTCTTTTATCATCACCCTTTCTGCCACTTTTGGTTTATCCTCTTAGCTTATATTTGCCCCGTTTAACATTAGATTTATGAACACTCACTTAGTTTTATACAGAATTTCAAGGTTTGCCACTAGTTATCATGAGCTTTTTACTATTGTCAAGCAACACCGTATTGTTTGCAATCATCCTGTGTCCGACATTTCAACTCATAAACCTTTATCTAATCCCACAGATTTGCACTCGCCTTAATTGTTCTTTCTGGTGTCTCTCATCCCTCTATAAGTATAGTAAAAAACTTTGGAAGGATTAAGCAACATCATTTGAGATCACCTTCCCAGTCACTATCATGTCTTCACACTTTTCCTCTTCGCTCCATATTACACAACTCTATTTCAAACTAAGCTTTATCTCAAACTGAAGATTGTTTCATACAAAAAAAAAAAAAAATAATAATAATATTTACCTTGTTTGTGCATTCTTTTGATCTTCTCCTCTACACTCTTTCCGTGGCTTATTCTGGTATTTAGAAGACAATGTGCAAAAGTTTCTAATATTAGAACATGCCAAACCCCACCCCCATCCGGCCGCCACACGCTCGCCGACCATCCCCCCGTCCCCCTCCCTCTGTCTGTCTGTCTGTCTGTCTGTCTCTCTCTCTCTCTCTCTCTCTCTGTTTCATCGACATTAATTTTACCTGCACCGCTTTAAACAAACCACCTCAAATCACTCTTCACGTAAATTAAAATTTAGAAAGGATTAGGTTGATAAGATAAAGAAAATAAATTTTTACCTCCTTATTTACGGCTTTAATTGATAGAAATGAAGAAAAAATCTTGACAGAAGTTTCGTTCCAGTGTGGTTTTTCTTTTACTCAAGTACCCAGATGTAATCTACGACTACAGTCTTCCATAAGCGGTTTTGTGTAAACGAACGCTGTGAGCGTTCTTATATATAACTTTCTAATCTTTTTCCCATCAATACACATTACCTACACTCTTCTCAGCCACTCCATTTTTGTATTGCAATCCCAATAGCTAAAGATCCCCATACTTCCTGCCAAGTGACTTCCAATACTTAACCTTATATTCCCTTACTACATTCTTGCAACTCCATCGACAGTAAAATAACGTTTCGTTGGGCAACTCTCCATCCGATTTAATTATTTTATGACAGAAACATTAACACTTACCTCGGCATTTATTCAATGTCACATTATCTTCTACGAGCAAATGTCTTATTGGAATACGAGAAAACCTTCACTTCAACTTACAAGAACACCACTGAAACAGGTTGAAAACCTTTCATAGAAAGCTTCCATGAAATCATTCATAAGTCCCAAGTAAAGTTCTTTGTCTACCTTGTGCATGTATATGACATAGGACAAACTATGAACTTCCATTAGCGCTATATTATTTACAGGGTTTTCTCTCCTCGTTTCCTGCTAAGAATACATATCTATAACCTGACCTCTATTTCATATTCTCTGCCTAGAACTTTCATTACCATACTATTTTCATCAACCTACCCACCTTTAAAATCTTTCTACTTGATCAAACCACTTCAGAACCTCACATAGTTGGAAAGAAGTTCAATAATAAGGAGAGTGCACTTTGCTAGTAAGACAGTAATGGATGTTGACCGTTCATATTTCTATTTCAGTATCAGTAGACCAAACTTATTCGCACAGAACAAGCACGCAGGGTCCATTGACTTGAAATTCAAACTTTCAAAGATTGTTGGTGTCAATCTCCCACCATAGACCCCACTTTATAGCCCTGGGAGTGAAGCAAATCCATAGAATCTGAGTGGCATGCCACGACACTAACCACTATATTAGCCGGCCAGTCAAATAAAGAAGAATAGGTTTACGATAAAAAAAATAACATCAGCAGGATAATTGACTGCATCTTCAAAGAGATTACCTGGATATATAATTGTCGAGAAGAAAATAAGCTATTGGTAAAGCTATATTATAGTACCATAGTGGTAAAATAGTCCCAGTTGACAGATAAAGTTACGGGTTGATCAGGGAGCAAAAGTCCGTGCAAGCATAAGGTTGTCTTAATGCAAAAGAACGTCAGATGAAACTTTGGAAAATATTCAGACATGAGTACAAAAACAGTACTTATGGCTAGATGATATTTCTATCTTTACAAATATATTAAAAAGGCTTAACAAGAGATAATCTGTTGAGAATTGCCTATTCATTCTTTTTCTCTTTTTCATGTACTAAAAGCAACAGAGAACTAAATGACTAAAAAAAAAAAAACATAAGATGCTTGATTTCCATATTATAAGAAATTCATGCAAATTTAGTAAAAATGACGAAAAATTACGTAAATAGGATTAACAAACACATAGAACAGAACGCATCGTGGTCAAAAATCCAACAAGAGTTGTTATATTCAGAATTTGCATGTTTGTTGTAGAAGCAAGTAAAGCGATCGTCATGAGGGCCCGAAAATGCACTTTCATAGGTGTAAGCTTCTCTATTAGAATGAAGGAGGAATTGTTTTGGGAGGCGTTTTGGGTTCGTCTGCTATAATTTAGGATACATTTCACACAATGAAGAACTGAACGAAGCAAGAATTCCAAGAAGAGAACGCTCGCACTGAGGAAGCACCTATGATGAATTTTCGAGAATATCTAAGAGGTTGAATGAAAATTGTTTCATCGACATAAACTCAGCGCGCGATAACCAATGACATTTATGAAAGATAAGTATACACTCGACATCTATCACCATCGGTAATCTTTCTCAGTTTTTCACGTTATTGTGCAATATACAGAAAAATATGAAATCTAATATTTGACCACATTATTTAGTTGCAAAAGATAATATCGAATGTCATAAGAGAATCAGTATACAATCAAATGAAGTTTTGACTCACTTTCCTCCAGTGGATGAATTAACTATTTTAATTTTCATTTCCTATTTGGCTCTAAAACACATGTAACCCATATAATCTTTTTGCATATAAATCTGGCAAGCAGTACATAAAAACCTGAATTTCAATAGGGAACATCTGCTGAATAATAATAATAATAATAATAATAATCATAATAATAATAATAATAATAATAATAATAATAATAATAATAATAATAATAATAATAATAATAATAATAACTGACAGGAACACCAACCTGAGGGACTGACAGAAAACAATCAGGCAAGGATCCTCTGGGACTATGGTTTCAGAACACTTAGTGATATGTGCGAAAAGACGTGACGCCAAAAGACAAAATCAAGAAGGAAATATCACTGAATAATGTCGCAATACCATGGAACACTTGAGTCGATGAGCAAGACGGAGGAGAAAATCAATGAATATCAAGACCTATAAATAGGAATAAAAAGGTTTGAAATATGCCAGTGGAAATTGCACCCTTAATCATAGGAACACTAGGCACGATCCCAAGATCCCTGAAAACTGACCTGGAAATACTAGATGCTGAAGCACCATCGGGACTCCAGCAGAAGAGATTGCTAATAGAAACAGTGCACATAGTGAGAAAAGTGATGGACTTCATAAGGAAGCAGCATGTAACCCAAAACTCTACGTTATAACAATACCCAGCCGAATAGGATGACTCAAATAAAAAATTATAAAAATAATGATAAAGTTTATACGAAGAAATATATGCAATTTATCCTTTGCTGGATAATCTACACTTCCCTGTGATGATGCAAACAAAGCCTGGTAAACTCTGAAAGCTCAAAAGCAAAATTCACATCATAATGAATTACTCTTTATTACCTTGGGAAACTCGTTTATCATACTTTTTAAGTCCACTAATTGGTGGACGCCCCGGAACGATGAAGAAAAAAATTTTCGAAATTAAATTATTTCCACAAAGCGTTTTATGTTCAAAAGGGAAGAGTCTATCCTGGGAGTCTACTTTAAAATAGAAAAATAACTCATTAAAATATTGCTCTCAAATAAAAAAGGTTAAATAAACTGCAAAAACTTACAAGTTACGTTTACATAATATTTAAACTATAAGAAACGAGAACATGCTCTAGACTTTATATTCAATTTATATGCAATAAGTCTGAAATAACTCAATAAGTATATGCTTCCATAATGTTTGTTATATACTGGAGGCTTAAACATTAGATGTCTATGAGAACTGAAATCTTTACTTTCCTTCATCACTATTATTATTATTATTATTTTTTTTTTTTTTTTTTTTTTTTTTGCTCTATCACAGTCCTCCAATTCTACTGGGTGGTATTTATAGTGTGGGGTTCCGGGTTGCATCCTACCTCCTTAGGAGTCCATCACTTTTCTTACTATGTGTGCCGTTTCTAGGATCACACTCTTCTGCATGAGGCCCGGAGCTACTTCAGCCTCTAGTTTTTCTAGATTCCTTTTCAGGGATCTTGGGATCGTACCTAGTGCTCCTATGATTATGGGTATGATTTCCACTGGCATATCCCATATCCTTCTTATTTCTATTTTCAGATCTTGATACTTATCCATTTTTTCCCTCTCTTTCTCTTCAACTCTGGTGTCCTATGGTATTGCGACATCAATGAGTGATACTTTCTTCTTGACTTTGTCTATCAACGTCACGTCTGGTCTGTTTGCACATATCACCCTATCCGTCCTGATACCATAGTCCCAGAGGATCTTTGCCTGATCGTTTTCTATCACTCCCTCAGGTTGGTGCTCGTACCACTTATTACTGCAAGGTAGCTGATGTTTCTTGCACAGGCTCCAGTGGAGGGCTTTTGCCACTGAATCATGCCTCTTTTTGTACTGGTTCTGTGCAAGTGCTGGGCATTCGCTTGCTATGTGGTTTATGGTTTCATTTTTCGTATTGCACTCCCTACATATGGGAGAGATGTTATTTCCGTCTATCGTTCTTTGAACATATCTGGTTCTTAGGGCCTGATCTTGTGCCGCTGTTATCATTCCTTCAGTTTCCTTCTTTAGCTCTCCCCTCTGTAGCCATTGCCATGTGTCATTGCTGGCTAGTTCTTTAGTCTGTCTCATGTATTGTCCGTGCATTGGTTTGTTGTGCCATTCCTCTGTTCTGCTTGTCATTCTCCTGTCTCTGTATATTTCTGGGTCTTCGTCTACTTTTATTAGTCCTTCTTCCCATGCACTCTTCAGCCACTCGTCTTCACTGGTTTTCAGATATTGCCCCAGTGCTCTGTTCTCGGTGTTGACGCAGTCCTCTATACTCAGTAGTCCTCTCCCTCCTTCCTTTCGTGTTATGTATAGTTTGTCCGTATTTGCTCTTGGGTGTAGTGCTTTGTGTATTGTCATATGTTTCCTGGTTTTCTGATCTATGCTGCGGAGTTCTGCTTTCATTCATTCCACTATTCCTGCGCTGTATCTGATTACTGGCACTGCCCATGTGTTTATGGCTTTTATCATATTTCCGGCGTTGAGTTTTGACTTGAGTATCGCCTTGAGTCTCTGCATATATTCTTTCCTGATCGTGTCCTTCATCTCTTGGTGTTTTATATCCCCTCCTTCCATTATTCCCAGGTATTTGTATCCTGTCTCATCTATGTGTTTGATGTTGCTCCCTTCTGGTAGCTTTATTATTCTTATTAATTATTATTATTATTATTTATTATTATTTATTATTATTTATTATTTTATATTATTATTATTATTATTCTTATTATTATTAGTTATTATTTATTAATATTATTATTATTTTATTATTATTTATTGGGAGGAGACCCCTCTTTCAAAACCAAGTCTTATTGAAAGATATTTGCTGCATCAGCTGCATTCAACTTGTAAATAGTCGTCTCTATTTTTCTAATAATAGCTTTCTCTCTGCTACTACAACTGGCGAGTAATGCACCGATATTACTCATCAGGAGGAGTCAATTTCGGGGATATTGCTCAAAATTTACTTAAAATTTACTTATTTGTTACGGGTATCCGAATCGACTTATTGATAAAGAAGTTCGAACAGCGCTGGATCGGTGGTACGGCTAGAGTGAGAGACCGCAGCCCCACCCACATGAGAAGATCAAGCTGTATTGCAAAGCTAAAATGCACGCACGTCACCGTGAGGACGAAGATGCTTTGAGAAAAATCATCGACAAAGAACTCGAACTTGTAATTTATTACTAAAATCGACATACCCGGGACCTTATTATGAAAAACAACCCGACCCCACCAGCAAGAGACCTCTTGAAACAGTCGAATGTAGTCTACCAATTCTTATGCCCCGTCCGTGGATGTCCCAGCTCTTACGTTGTTATGACTTCTATGAAACTGTCCAAGAGGATTTCCTGCCACGCACAAGAAGGAGCAATAAAAAACCATATCATGACAGCACACCAGGAAGCTATCTCCCGCGACGGTATTATCAAGAATATTAAGATAATAGGGAGGGCTCCTGACCAGCAACGTTTGCGACTGCTCGGGCCACCCGCCTCCATACGCAAGAGAAGCCCTCGTTAAATACGACGCAGGAAGTGCTCTTCCTCCCCATCAACTTAAGGAGACCTATCTGTATAAATAATAGTACAAGTAATACCAGACCGAGCGACACCCGCGATCAAAGAATACCAGATGAGACAAGCAGCCTAGCAGCAGCCAATGACAACGCGAGCCGTCGTGACACAACGCCCAGGGATGTAATGCCACAGCCTCGACGGTCTGCTAGGCTGCAACAGCGCGACCTTCAACACCATAGGCTCTATGCCTTTAAGGAAGGAGTAGGCACCCACGAGTGCCTCACAGACGTGCTAAGTGCCATAATTGGCAGAAAATCCATTGTGGTGTTCTTAGATCTAGAGGAAGCATATGAACTGGCCAATGCAGCAACCATCCTCTCGTCCTTAGTCCGAAAGAGGATCAAAATAAACCTGCTTATATGAACAAAAGGATACATGCAAGAGTAATGTTCTAAGGCAGAATGTCAGAATACTACTCTCTTGAAGATGGCACTCCACAGGGGGGCATTCAAAGCCCCTTCTTATTCAATGTCGTTATGGAAAATGTAGCCTGTCTAGAGCTACCACAAGGAGTAGAGGTCTTCATATATGCTGACGATGTTTGCATCGTCAGCTCCAGCCCTAAAAGACAGCTCCAAAAGGTGCAAGAAGCCTTGCAAAAACTTGAGAACAAGTCCACACAACTGGGACTCAAAATCAACAAAAATAAGACAAAAGCCATGGCAGTAAAACATGATCAAAATCCATCGAACTTTCTACTGAAAGGAGACATCATAGACTTGGTGGATAGCTACACATATCTGGGAGTCTGCATTGCAGATTCACTATCTCCAGTCTCAGAAAGGATCAACAGCAGAGGCTGGAGGTCATCCAAAATAATGCAATGAGACTTTTACTTGGAGCCCCAATGTGGAAAAGAATTTGTCTCTTGAGGACAGAGACACAACTACAGTCTCTCACGTACAGGATAGGCCAAATAAATATTGCCATTCTGTGCATAACCATCAGAAATGACAGAAATGGACAAAAAAACAAAAACAAAAGCGTGTATAAACCTGCATGATGAGCTAGACCCGCCCAAAACCTATGCGGGCATCATACTCCAGACCCTGAGAGAACTGGGTATGCAGGAAACAGTAAAACACATGACAAAGGATGTCCCACCTGAGGGATACCAAAAATCACCTCCCTGGGTCGAAGACCCAATCTAGTATAACTTTACAATACTACCGGCAATAAAAGCACTGTGCACAGTAGCACAGATGAAAACTGCAGCAGAAGAAGCAATCAGGAGCACAGCAGCTGAAAACACATATTACACAGATGGCTCAGTTGATCCAGAAGCTCCAGCAACTGCAGCAGCAGTGGCTGCCCAAGACTTCAAAGGAAGCTGGAGGCTATCCAACAATGCCTTCATACTACAAGCGGAACTAATGGCAATCTTAAAAGCCTTAGAAAATTCCAATCTGAAAGAAGGACACACAACAGTGCATATTGACTTCAAAGGAGCAATACTCGCTATCAAGGCGACAAATCCAAAAGAAAATGTAACACTGATAACAGCCATAAAATCAGTGGCCAAGGCACATCAAACTGCTGGCAGGAGAGCAAACCAATAGAAAACTCTCAGTCATCACACACACATTAAGGCTAGGATACTTGTGCACCTGGCAAATGATTGGTAATGAGGGCAGGTCATGTCAGTACTGTGACCGAGAGGCAATCCAGCCCCTCCAGCACTACCTACTTGACTGCCCAGAGACAGTCTCTCAGGTCGAACCTTACTGAAAATGAGCTGACACCGACAAAGATTACCAGACATCCTAAATAACATAGGGACACATGGGAATCGCCTAATGTCTCACCCACCTCCCAGGTAAAAACAGGAATCACACGGCAAATCTGCATAGACACATGGGAATCTCCTGTTGTCCTTCCAACCTCAAAACCAAAGAAAGGTGGACAATGCACAAACCTTCTACTTCACTGTTTGCAATGGGAGCCATACACATCTTTGGGAACATATGTATAAGTGTGAGTATGCATGTACATGTATGTATACTATAATACTTTCTTAATGTTGGTTTGATATATATTGCAATATTATCAGATGCTACACACATGTATATATATTGTGTCTGAAATGTTATAGATAACTCCCTTTTTGTTCACTACCTTTCCCTCAAACTAAAACTCGCTTCCTTTTCCCATTCAGCACTCTCCATCTAGGCTGAGTCTCACTGCTATAAAACTTTCTCTACTACTGAGGGGTACTGTAAGGTTCAAACGGGTTGCAGTCCTGCCTGTCACCCTATTTCCTTTCTACAACTAACCGCCAAAAGCACTGTTTTTGTATCTTTACAGATAATCTAGTTACGGGCTGCTCTAGGAGCAGGAGCCCGTGCCAGCACAAGGCTAGCTTAATCTTCAACAACAACAACAACAACGACAGCACCTACAGTCTGCTCCGACCCACTTCCGTGATCATGCTTGGATGATACCGAGAGAAACGTTGGCCACTAGATCGACTTATATTTTCATCTATTTGTTCATTTACTGTAACAAATAAATAAATTTTAATCAATATCCCCGAAATTGACTCCTCCTGATGAGTAATATCGGCCCAATACTCGCCAGTTGTAATAGCAGAGAGAAAGCTATTATTAGAAAAATAGAGAAGACTATTTACAAGTTGAATGCAGCTGATGCAGCAATATCTTTCAAGAAGACTTATTATTATTAGCATTATTTTTATTATTATTATTATTATTATTATTATTTTTTTTTTTTTGCTATATCACAGTCCTCCAATTCGACTGGGTGGTATTTATAGTGTGGGGTTCCGGGTTGCATCCTGCCTCCTTAGGAGTCCATCACTTTTCTTACTATGTGCGCCGTTTCTAGGATCACACTCTTCTGCATGAGTCCTGAAGCTACTTCAGCCTCTAGTTTTTCCAGATTCCTTTTCAGAGATCTTGGGATCATGCCTAGTGCTCCTATGATTATGGGTACGATTTCCACTGGCATATCCCATATCCTTCTTATTTCTATTTTCAGATCTTGATACTTATCCATTTTTTCCCTCTCTTTCTCTTCAACTCTGGTGTCCCATGGTATTGCGACATCAATGAGTGATACTTTCTTCTTGACTTTGTCAATCAACGTCACATCTGGTCTGTTTGCACATATCACCCTATCTGTTCTGATACCATAGTCCCAGAGGATCTTTGCCTGATCGTTTTCTATCACTCCCTCAGGTTGGTGCTCGTACCACTTATTACTGCAAGGTAGTTGATGTTTCTTGCACAGGCTCCAGTGGAGGGCTTTTGCCACTGAATCATGCCTCTTTTTGTACTGGTTCTGTGCAAGTGCTGGGCATTCGCTTGCTATGTGGTTTATGGTTTCATTTTTCGTATTGCACTTCCTACATATGGAAGAAATGTTATTTCCATCTATCGTTCCTTGAACATATCTGGTTCTTAGGGCCTGATCTTGTGCTGCTGTTATCATTCCTTCAGTTTCCTTCTTAAGCTCTCCCCTCTGTAGCCATTGCCATGTGTCATCGCTGGCTAGTTCTTTAGTCTGTCTCATGTATTGTCCGTGCGTTGGTTTGTTGTGCCAGTCCTCTGTTCTGTCTGTCATTCTCCTGTCTCTGTATATTTCTGAGTCTTCGTCTACTTTTATTAGTCCTTCTTCCCATGCACTCTTTAGCCACTCGTCTTCACTGGTTTTCAAATATTGCCCCAGTGCTCTGTTCTCGATGTTGACGCAGTCCTCTATACTTAGTAGTCCTCTCCCTCCTTCCTTTTGTGTTATGTATAGTCTGTCCGTATTTGCTCTTGGGTGTATTGCTTTGTGTATTGTCATATGTTTCCTGGTTTTCTGATCTATGCTGCGGAGTTCTGCCTATTATTATTATTATTATTATTATTATTATTATTATTATTATTATTATTATTATTATTATTATTATTATTATTAGATCTTTAAAAGAAGCATTACAAACTTTGTTTCCAGAGAAAATAATTACTCAAAGATGTGTGTATGTGTGTGTGAGAGCGAGAGACAGAGAGGGAATCACTGCATATACAATTTCTGAAGCATTTATAAGAAACTTTCAAGTATTAAAATCATCATAGGTGTTGAACATTGATTTGATATAAGTTTTAAACTAGAAATTGCATTGATTTCTACCGCTTACTGCTATTATAGTACATAGATGTCAAAAAAGACGCTGATATCTTTGCAGATCTAAGCCTTGAAAGGTAACAAGTTTAATATACAAAATACATATCCACTTCCTTTATAGAGAAACAAAATAAAAAAGAAAAGACAAACTCAATTTGCATAACTCTGCCAATGCAATTAATATAAATCCCTATACGTTTTTTCCTTTTACACGTTTTCGTTCACGAATACTAGGAAGTAATTAACATAGCTAGCAGATTCTACGTGAAAACCCAGAAACTGTCTTTTCCCTTATAATGTCCATTAAACTTCACAAAGCCCTCGGTCCAGATTCGTATTTTGAAACTCAGGAAAATGCCAATCTTTCGAGGAGTAAAGTGAAGGCTTCAAAGAGAAAAATCACGAGAACTAAATTTCCCAAAATTCATCATAGAGATGAGGAAAATAGATAGATGAATTGAAATAAAAGTTTATTACTTAGGCACAGGTAATAAATTTAGTCCCTATTCTACAGTATTGTACAGTTTAACAGTTTGGCAATTTCCAGAACTGTCTAAGTATTTTTCCAAGAGAGAGAGAGAGAGAGAGAGAGAGAGAGAGAGAGAGAGAGAGAGAGAGAGAGAGAGAGAGAGAGAGAGAGAGAGAGAGTATAGATTTATTTCATTGAGGTTGTTTAGAACCAGTTAGTTGCTATTCTAGGGTCCCCTATCCGCAAACCGTTTGTGGTTGTATTTGTGTCTCCACCGTCCTTGCCTTGTCTGTGTTAGCTACCACTTGTGTTATTTGATTACTTCCCAGGTGAAATAGACTTATGATAACTGTCATACTGAGGCACTAACTTTACTGAACTCTCCTTAGTTCCATCGTCAGCGGATAATAAAACGAAAAGCCGGAAAAAGGTGTTTTATACAAACGTGCTGCTTCAGAAATGTTGGATAGCCAATGAGCGAACAACAAGAATTAGATGGAATGGTAACCCAGGTAAGGAGTCTTGGTCACATGGGAACTAATAGAATCTCTTCATTCACCAGGCAGTGAGGGACGAATTCTACAGCGTCTGGTGATTCCAGGTAGAGCCTTTGATGGTCGGTAGATGTTTAAAGCCAGGGAAATAAACAACATCGACAGAACAAAATTTATTTCCTCCAAAATCAAAAGACAAGCCCACATTAAACCACCTTGAATAAAATCCACCGGTGCGGCAAAAAGCATGAAGACTTGTGACAAAAATCTTCCAACTCGAAATTCAAACTTGTTTTCTTCAATTGCTGGTGCAACCAACCCCTGTCTTCAGAACGTGGTTCTGATGGAAGCAACTTTCTCCTCAGGCTTTTTATCGTTAACTACTTACTCAATTTCTAATGGGAAGGAATGGAATATAAGATTTAACCCAAAGGCCAAGCCCTGCGACCAAAGAGGCCATTTAGTGCTGAAATGTAAATAGAGATTAATAAGGTTTACAACGCGTAACAGGAGGAAAATCTCGCTATTGCTCTATGAAATGATTGTTGGAAGAGGATGCAAAGTAAGATTGAAGAAAAGATAATATGAGCAGAGGAGCAGTAAAGGGAATGCAAAGGGATTACAGCTAGGGACCGTAAGATGGACAGTCGACATCAACCCCTAAGGACCTGCAATCTCGACTGTCACTCCCTACTCAACATTCTCGTAAGTACTTAGCACCCAGGTCTATGCTTTGGTTATACCAAACCTGTTACGGTTATACACGTTTATTGTTTGCATGCCTTTGTATGGAAACTGCACAAATGAATTCCTATATGGTTTCACTACGAAATTTGATTTTCCAGTCCCTAACCGAAAAGTGTAGATATCAAGGGGACCACAAGAAAATCGTCAAAGGCTCAGTCTCGTCAAAAACGAAAGCTTTTTTACCAGTTCTCTTTAATTCAACAACTTCGATCACTGCCTGAAAACCTTTTCGTCCCTTTCTAATTTATTCTCATCTCTTTGCTAGCCTCTGAAGATCACTCCTTCGTCTAATTTTCTTAAGGTCATTAGAATATGTTGGGAAAATACCGATGACGCTCCCGAGTCTCTTAGAAAATTAAAATTCTAGGAACCGAAGGAAATTTCGTATTCATTCTTCGGGAATATATTCTATAATTCCCATCAATATATGTTTTGAATTAAGCTATTTCTCTTTTATGTATAATTGCAAATCTTTTGGTTGAATAAAACATAAAAGCCACAGTTCCAGAAAAAAAATTCCCTTAGGAATACTTTGACAAGAGAATGATAAAACAATAAGATATGTGAAAATCAATTTTAAAAGATACTAAGAGGCTGAATGAAACTAATTCATATATGTATATAAAACCAACTATATATATAAGCCAGAGAGCATGGCTCATAGACCAATAAAAACATACGTAGCAAAGGAAATTGAAAATAGTTTATTTTAATCTGGTAACTGTGTACCATAATTTGTGGAAGAAATCTATAGCCTAATAATAAGTATGCATGAAGACCTTCGTCAAAAATATGTAATTGAAAAATAAGTCTTCCCATTTAAAAACCATGAAATATGAAAGTCTTCGAATTTTGCTCTCTCATAAGTATTTTAAGTTTTTGAATATTCAATACGTATTCTTGACCATAAAATCAACCGCAAAACATTATAAAATGACGCCGAATCCAAATATTCGACCAAGAATTTTTTGTTCACAAGATTTTAATGTTTCTAAAGGACGTGAATCAAGCAGCGAGCATCTATGGTTTAAAACTATCGCGAATTATTTTTCACACCAACTCCCACATTAAGACACTTTAATTCACAAACTTTCACTATTTTCCCAAAAAATAGAAATGTGAACAATAAAAGTCAGAATTTCCATTATGAGTGACATTAAATTCACCTGAGGGAAAAGAAACCATAGCATTCAGAAACCAAAATAAAAATGGATGAATATATAATAATGGGAATAAAAAAAAAAAAATTATGTATACATGGGAGAAAAGAAACTGATTAGAAACTCAATATTTTCCACTGCACTTCAGCTTCTCTCTGGGCGCATATAAATTTTTCAATGTTCAACAAAGGTGTTTTATCTTTCCACGCTAATTACCTTTTCTGTGGATCTCCAAGTGCGCCTCCCTACAGGTTTCCTCACTGAAAGTCACTTAAAGAGCTTGCCGTTTAATGAATCGTTTTTCACCGTAGATCTCATTATATTCCACTCCTGCAGATTCTGATGTTCATTCATAAGAATGCACCAAGTAATTCTAAAAGGTTCTTTGCACAAGCCCTGATGGAATTAAACGCACACATGCGAGTGTTCCCAATATTCTGCATGCATTCTTTCGTGATGTCACGATCAGGTGGTACTTTAAGGGGGCCGTTAAGATGCGTAGTTCACCCGCTGCGTCAATTTGTGCTCGCACGTTCGCATCTCCACGACTTGATATGTTTTACTTTATTACCATCTCCGATCATTCACCCAAAATAAATATTCGCTGAACACACGGCCACTTGTTGAACATTCTAATCGCTTCTTTGCAGAGTTCGTTGCTCTCTACACTCAAATTCTAAATCGCCTTCAGTAGAGCAGGTAATGGTGCTTGACCACCACCTTCATGTGCCGCGTGACACATGCTAGACCGGCCACTGGTACAGAGTTCCACATAACTTATCCTGCCACGTGAGTCAAGGTGGTTTCCGTCGTTGGTTTCATTCTACCTTATCGGCTGCACTCAAGTTTAACGGCCCCGTCTATGCACATTGTGACCATCATTATCACAAAAATGATAGCGACTTCTGGGAATGTGTAACCTTCTAGGGAGAAAAATTCGTTCTCTACATCGTCCTCTGGTACAAAACCGTAACTGCCCCATGTGTTGCTGGAACTTGAATATCCCAAGATTACCTTGCAAGCGCTTCCTGAACTCGCCTCGTAGAAACGTTATAGATCCGTGTGTTTAGCCCCAGAAACCATTCTGAGGTGACTACACACGAGCCATCGAAGATTTTGCGATCTATTGTAGTAGTAACGAGTCAGTGACCTCATCGCTCTTGAGCTATTTTCCACTGTCACCTCTTGGGAATTATCTTGTCATTGTGCGTCAGTGTTTCGTCAAGAGCAAGTTCTAAGTTACACACTGACATGACTATGTACTTTAGAAAGAAAATCATACTTTCACACAAGTATCTGTCATGAACTAACACGCGCCCAGCATCATAGTCTGCTCTAAGAATTGAGGATTTCATATTCCGCGAGCAAGAAAGAGAAAGTTTAGCGAGTGTGTTCGTATCCGAGGTGCTTCCTCGGATCTGATTGTAAAATGGGGAATAATTTTGATAATAGGGATAACTATATAAATGAGTTTATCCTAAATCTTCTCTATTTTTTTTTTACGATTAACCTCCCAGTACCAAAGAAGACCGGCCACCAGTCCTCTCTCTCCTCTCCTCTCTCTCTCTCGCTCTCTCTCGTCTCGGCAATCTCTCTCTCTCTCTCTCTCTCTCTCTCTCTCTCTCTCTCTCTCTCTCTCTCTCTCTCTGAATTAGTAACTCAGTATGTCTTTCGTTTATATGTCTCTATGTCCTTTGGCAACACGACGAATATTGCATTGCGAGGGCGTGTTCTTCTACGTCCCTCGGTTTACATCAAGAAATTTGTTGTCCATTATTGCTTTCTTGAGTATTCTCCGGATTTTATAGGACCCAAGTTTGTAAGATGGTCTCTCGTTTAGGAGAGAAAATGAAAATGAATATTACCTAGGAAATGGACTGGAACACATCAGGAAGAATCCATTACTGCTGTAAAACTTTTATGAGGACGAGGTAATTACTTATAAAGATCACTGCTCGGTTTATTATGTTTTCTTGGTCTTAAGGGCTCCTTTGTCGTATTATATAAATATATTATATATATTATTATAATATATATATAGATATAGATATTATATTATATATCTATATATATATAATATATATGATATATATATATACAATATATATAGATATATATATATATATATATATATATATATATATATATATATATATATATATATATATATATTATATATACACATACACACACACACAAACACACACACACACACACACACACACACACACATATATATATATATATATATATATATATATATATCTATATATATTATATTATATATATATATATATATATATTAAACTACAAATGTCGTTTAATATCCAACATGAGTTATTATGGAATATGTCGGACATTTCCCAGTCGTATTCAGGTTTCAGGAAAGACGTAGACTTCCAAGATTGTGCTGCCATTGCTTTTG
>NC_061109.1:4039800-4052300 GCF_015104395.2 Macrobrachium nipponense
CACAACTGTGGTGGATTTATGAAACAGGGTCTTCCTGTCTTTATCTTCGTCACCTCTCACCATACTGTCGAGATTAATAAAGCTCCAAGACTCAACAACACGACCTTATCTCAACTTCATAAACTAAAATGTAACATTCATCAGAAATGAAATGGATTAAAATATATCATCTACTTCCGTATTGTGAAGAGAACTGTATTTTCTACATTTTCATTGATATTTATGTTATAAAAGGAAATCTACTTATAATACCTCGACTGCCAAGAATCTTCCGCATTTCTTTTATTATTTGATTTTTTTTTCACATCATTCACTTCACATTGATATTCACTTCCCTTCACTCTTGAAGCAAACTTAACTAGATTCAAATTAAGACCTAAATTCTTCCATCTTCTAAAGTGCGAAACACATAGACGATATAACAAAAGCTTAACATTTGTAGAATATAGGTGTAAGAGGAGAACGATGAGCCTTGTAAGGCTCGTGTTTTGTGTCTAACGAAAAAGATCAAGAATAACAGAACATAAAACAAATTATTAACCTTTAAATGCAACCAGTCCTATTTTCATTAGTGGACCTGAAAACATCTGTTCTTCAGTTACAAGATCTCAAAAACAATATACTAACAAAGGACGTAATACTGTTCGCGTTCTAACTCTGTAATCTTTTAAACTTGAAGAAGTTTAGGAAGTCTAAAGTCTCAACCGGCCTTAGATTGAGCCTCCATAGTGTTAAACATTTTCAAACTTTAAAATATATAAAACATTCACTATATTGAGAAGTAAAATTGCTTGTAAGTTGCTTTAGAAATAAATTTTATTCTTATAACATACTATGTCAACATTTTAAACATGTCTTAAAAATAATTTATCGAGGAAAATAGCAAAATAGATATTAAAAAGCTGAAAGACTGTGAAATTCAATCTGCAAAGCATAAATATCCATTTGACAAATATAGCAAGATGACTGAACGAACCATTTTGTCTTTTGCCCTTTACTATATTAACCCTGAGGCCAATTTTACGACCAACCTTACAATTCACAGATTACCATATGAATAAACAGCCATTAAACGTCTTGTCTGTCATCACCTCTCTTGAAAAGTAGGATGCTGTTCTCCTCCTACTATTATAGATTCACATCAACCGTGCATTCGATGTCTAGGCCAGTCCCTTACGACGCTCCTGATTGGCTGTTGATAAGCCAATCACAGGGCTGGAAACTCTCAGTCTCTCGAGAGAGTTCACATAGGCAGGATGTATGTTCCTCCTCTCCTAAAAGACGTATCCATCAGGACTGGTGGAACATAGATCCTATCCATGTAAACTCTCGAAAGAGATAGAGAGTTTCCAGCCCTGTGGTTGGCCTAGACATTAAATGCACGATTGATGTGAACCTATTATAGTTCCTAGGTGGCAACGGCATAAAAATAAATGCAACGCAGGTCGAGGACTCGATACTTCTAACGAAGGATCCTATCAAGAATGTTTTCATCACTCAAATATTTGTTATTCTTATTTTCCGTTTATAAGTGTAAAATATTCTACCCTACTCTGTTTAACAAACCCTTAAGAGCCGGGTTAAGAAAAAAAAAATAAAAAAAAACATGCAGCACTCCAGACACGGGCGCACTTTGAGGTTGGTCAATTCAAGAAAAAAAAACGCATCATTGGAAAGAGGAAGATATGCAAATGCACATAGTGTAAGAAAGAGAAATTTCTAAAACATTCTCCCTACCTTCTACGAGAAGTTGAAAATGGCTATTTACAACTGATTGTGGGGCCTCTTTTATAAGGCAAACGTAAATTTTACGCTTTTTCTCTAATAATTTACTTAATTTAATTTTGTAAAATTATGATTACTGTACAAACAGTATCAAAACAGATAGGAACTAATATCAGTAACAAATTCTAAGTATGGATGTAAAATATATATGAGATTTTTTTATGCATACATATTTTTTAATAGTCTTTTTTCGTGTTTTTTACTAATTTTCCTTTGCAAAATTACAATTATAGCTGCCATATTATCATCAAAGATAAGAACTACAGACAACAGCAATCTATGGACGCATTTATGAGCAAATGAATAAAAAGACATCATAGAAGAAAGAGGAGCGGATCATAACTAACCTTATGCGATGCCCATTTGGCTAAAGGGGCCTGAGAGTTCAATTCCAGAGAGGCTTTTATAGCCGATTGAAGAAGCACAATTTGGAAAATCTTCTGCACAGTCCTTACACTTTTGAAAGTACTGTCCGAAGACGAAAAAGGATCTGCCATATCATATTACATTCGACAAACAGGAGTAATGCTGTCAAATCGCATTCCTAAACAATGTAATATCAAGCATTCAGTGGCCCAAGCTCAAAATGGTGGAGACAGCTTGATACTGGTTCGACGGAAAGACAACGTTGTAACAACGGGCATTTCTATTTATGAATCTCGTACTGTTGAGCCTATTGGAGGGTATTCTAAATAGCCAGGATGTAGAATCCAAGTACTACAATGACCATGTGCCGTAAAGATACGTGAATCTATGGGAGGTACTGATCGCCAAGATCAACAAGTTAATAACTACAGAGCAACGATGCGTAATAAGAAGGTTTCCAGTTTTCAATTGGTTGGTTGACATATCTGCTTGGCTAACTGGATATCATGAATTATTACCTGTTACATTTTGGAGTAAAAGCAAAAAACAGGGGACGAAAATCTGTCGGTCCTCAAGGTGTCAATCGTCAAGATTGTTTCCTTGCTCGAAATGAAAACAGTGAACGTCGACGGTTTGCGCAATGGGGATCAAGATCAGGACATGGATGCACAAAGTGTGACAAGGGGCTGTGTCCAGATTGTTTCGTAACTTATCACACACGACATCAAGAGAGCCAGCGGTCAGGCGGTGATTTGACAAGTTTCCCAAACCCAATTTTCTTCGATGATCATATGGGATGGTTGGGTAAGAGTGAAAAGGAAGTTTTCTTTATGCTAAATTTACTAAATTATTAATATTTCACCTTTACATTTTGCCAAATTAACGATCAAGTAATGATATTTAATTAAAAAATAAGCTGATGCATCTCTTTCTAGTGGCTGAAATCTCGACCAACTTACATCTCTTGTTCTAATTAAAGTATAAAAGAATAGAAGTCATCTTTATTTACCGCTAAGTTAGAGTATTCATTTACTAAAATATAATCCAAATACAAGATATTTTTTTTCCCAGAAGCTGATGGGTTAAGGGAACAAACTCATTTATTTTAAAAATGAAATTTTACGTAGTTCATGCACCTCACTGTCGCTTTCTCTCTTGCTGTCATGGCAGACTACAGTATATGCCACATATATATCCATATCCTACTGATTCTATATTAAAAGGCAACTTGCATAGAAACTTTTTGCATGAGGAAGTAAACGGATTATTTTTTCTTGCATGTATGGAGTTTATAATTTTTTAAAGTTATTTTTTACTTTTCTCCTATTCTTCATCTCTCTCTCTCTCTCTCTCGTCTCTTCTCTCTCTCTACGTCTCTCTCTCTCTCTCTCTCTCTCTCTCTCCTTAAAGCTATTATTTGTTTTCCAGTGATGTTTGCGAGTTAAACCCCATTGTTCCAAATAGACACCGAATCCAACTACAGTACCTTAAATTCACCAGCATTAACTAATGTAATACTAAACGAATAAGTCCTCGTGTTTTAGGATATTGTATCGTTGTTTTCTCTTTTCAGTTAATTAGATAAAATACACGAGGCTGCGGGAAATTTCAATTTAAAGAAGTGGTTATAAAGGTTCCATCCTGTTTCATTTTGCTTCCAATATCTAGTTCTCTCATGCCACCCTCTACCAAAAAAGAAAAAAAAATGTTTTGGAAATTCACCATTTGTGTGTGTAGGTGTTTTTAATTTCAGCTGGGGACCTTTCTTAAAGACCATTGAAGGAAAGAAATCGTTCCGATTTTTCTTTATTGATCTCATTCAGCGAGGTTATTCTAATTCATCTTGAATTAAACTGATATTGTTGATAGTAAAGTGAATATCCAAATCCTAAGAACTATATTTTCAAGTTGCACAATAATGATTTATTTTTCTCCAAATGTTTTAAATGGTACTACAGTAACTGATAGTTAAATAGGATACAATGAAAGGACTTAATTTTATAACTTCCAATGTTTGGAAAACTGAAATTTATAGAAGCATGAAAATTTTGATTGAACATTTTCTAGTAAATTAAAAGATAATGGAAAACAAATAGTCAGTTTTAAATTGAGACGAACATTTCATTTCCAAACTTAACGCACGTGAAAGGAGAGCCGGGAATTAGAAGTTAAGGAGAAGCATCGGGAAAGCAGCATCAGATCAATGAAAAAGAAATGTTTCATTTACAGTGTATGAACCTTTTCATCTCTGTAATCGGAAACTACTTTTGCAATGCAATTGCAGTTGCAACTCAGCTTAGCAAGAGAGGATCATTTTGCAAATGGCATTCCAGTCTTGGATTACAAACAGAAATAGCGATCGAAAGCAAAAATATTGTAACTTCAGTGCCTTATAATAATGTTTCTCGTATTGATGTAAATAGGGGGTCTTGTGCTCTATTTCTCTTTTTAATTAGCATATTTATTCTTTATTTTTATCTCCCTTTCCAATTCATATTCATTATTTCTCGTGTTTTATGTGATATCTCCACGTTTCCTTTACTTTTATGCCTTTTCCTTGAGCGATAATTATGCTTTGCTTTTCTATACTTTCCTACGTAATCCCAGGTATCGCTAACTTTCTCCTTTCGCGTTCTCGTTTATCGTTAAACTTGAATAAGGCCTAATATCTCATTACCTAAATTTTGTTTGAGTTAACATACTAGATCCATAAAACAGAGAGTTAATTTTCTGCTTAAAAATTTTTCATAGCAAGGAAACTAACATTCATCTCTCTCTCTCTCTCTCTCTCTCTCTCTCTCTCTCTCTCTCTCTCTCTCTCTCTCTCTCAGTATATGTAAAAATATCTTAAGCTCCATTAGTTTTTATGATGACATTTAGCTTTATTACAGTTATCCTGATATTTTTTTAATGATCTTCTCCTTTCCCTATTGATTTCTGCTCTTATCATTGAAGACCGCAATATGCAATCGCAAAGAAAGATTTGAACCCAGTTTTTCAGTCGTGCGGTTTTGAGGAGTGTTCTAACATGGCGAACTGTTTGCTGTGGCATCTCATGTTTCTCCAAACTTGCGTCCAGCGCAGCACGGATGAAGACTCACAATTTATCACTGAACATGCTAGTTTATATACAACACAACTATTATATTCTTTTGGAAGTGCGTGGCATCTTGTCTCCTTACCTAGGATGACAAGAGGCGTAGGTCCCAAATATGCCACAATAAATATATTCCCTTGCGTAACTTCTTTTCTTCTTCCCTTCCATGATCCCTACATTAAGGGGTCGGTTGCCTGATGCGCCTTTTCCACTGCCTTCTACCAAAGGCATCATCCGCCACCAAACCTCTTCTATCCATATCGTCCTTCAGTTTATCTTGTCATCTAATTCTCTGTCTCCCTCTTGATCTTCTTCCTCTAACAGGTTCCTTCGAAGCCCTCTTAACTCCCTCCTCATCATGGTATGGAGAAGGCAAAAAGATAAAACACGGAGTCCTATCATTAGAACTATATATTGTAATGGTACCATGCATCAAAGTTATCATCTGGACACAGACAAAAAAAAAAAAATAATAATAATAGAGGAGAATGTCTCTTCCACTATTCATAATGATATGGCCATTTAAGTAAATCATTATAATATATTACAAACATTAGCGAGAGAGAGAGCCCTGTGCTACAAAAGGGGATTCCCTTATTCCTAACCGATATAGAATCTGGGCCCCTGATTGCTCTATTCGTTCTTTTCTTTATTATTATTTTTCATCACTGTCATTTCCCTAAATGCTCTCCTTCTCCACGATCATCGAGAGTAATTATTGTTCTCTCTTCACAGGAAAGATCTGTTGGTCCATATGTTTGTTTGAAAGTTCCTTCCTCTTCCCATATGTATCGTGTCCTATATTTTCTGTTATCTTTATATTACAAGGAGAGATAAACATCGGCGCCCCCCCCCCCTCTTTTTTTATTTTTATTTTACCTCACGCCTGTTTCGAAGGTTCGCTGTTTATTATCAGCTCCTCAACCCCGAAGGCTTTTCATCACTTCACCATATCTTAAGGACCTTCTCAGCTTCAACATATGTACCATTTAAGCTTTTCACCCAAAAAATTTCGATCTTTATCTTTCCTTTACAGAGATTATTCTATTATTCTTTTCTATGGGTTATTTCTCATTTCTTACACATGTTTTCTGTTTTTTACAGTCTCTCAAGAATCTTGTCACCCTCCGTTTATCTTTCCACTTCACATGCCTCGAAAAGTCGCTTTCGTGAGCCATATGCTTATTCTCACGTGACTCCATTTTCGCTTAAGAAAACATCCACAGTAGAGCCTTTTATTCTCTTGAACAATTTATCATGTTTATACAGTGCTTTTGTAATCTAAAACAAGATCAAAAGTCCAGTATCATATTACATACCATTAATCCACATCTCTCTCTCTCTCTCTCTCTCTCTCTCTCTGCATCCTTTAGCACCCATTCTACCTTTTTCCTTTAGCCGTCTCTTCTACCAGGACGACCCAGTTACCACACAAACCCATATTTCTTCTAACTTTTACCCATAAACTCGGCCACTTAAGTCTCGGGATTTTTTCCCGTATCTTATCGAGCTCTTTTTCTGTCGCTTCCGATCTCCTTCGGACTCTGCCACGTAATTTTAATCCTTATATTTTCTGAACTGAAAATTGCTCTTTGAATGAAAAGTTTTAGATGAACTACTACAGTGTTTGCACAGAACCCTTGAAATTGAATGACAATAAAATTGATCAAAGTGGGCTTAAGTTTAATGATAGCAGCAGTTGTAGTAGTAGCTGATGTTGTTGCTGAAACAGTAATAGCAAAAAAATTGTATCAGAAATATAGAAATTATTTACAGGATTGAGCGTCTGTAGCTAATAGCTAATGGCTTATATTTGAGGAACAAGCCAAAATGATTCAATTATTTTGTAATAACTAAACTACATTTAAAAGCCCGACGGCATATGGCTGTTACAAACACGTATACCTGGTAAATGCTACCTTAACAAATTATTGTTATGTTTGCATAATTATTTTAATATTTGGTCTACAAATTCTTCCAACATAATGTTATGCATATATGAACTAAATAAAATTTTAAAATTTTTTACAGCATGATGTCGCGTAGTAGTTTTAATCGTGATGCTATAGTTCAATTTAACAGGGAATAGAAGCTCATAGTCACTTATTTCTAAGGTGAAATCAAGAAGTAATAAAGGCATTGTGGCTATTGCGAATGTCTGTATCGAGAGTATAGGAAAAGCTGACTATGTTCACCAGTTGTCGAAGCAAAAAACTGCGAGAAAAAACGGTAAAAAAGGTCAGAGAAGATTTGGGTTGGAAATGTTCAAGAAAGCTGTAGGGTCCCACTCTGACCCACACACCGTCCATCAAGCACTGCCGGCTAATCACTTCACAGCAAGCATCTCTGCATGCTAAATGTGCGTATACAAGAAACAGCATACTGCATACATCTTTATTATCATTCATTTTAATGTTATGTTAAATGTATCATTATTACCACTTGCATTACAATATCATCATTTCACCTATATGTATCATAACTTCATTCATGTCTTGTACATCGATTTATAGACATCTTTCATCCTTCAACAGAGTTGATTGTACATTGACCTCTGTTTTGTTTACCTCATGTCAGTAACTCAAGAAGTGACTAACACATATATTATAAACTATATTTATACTTTATATTTCAACTGGAAAAGGATTCATTACTTAGAAATACACGGGTCTGATTTCTAATGCACTTTTCGGCCCTTTTCCTCATCATCGGACTGTTATAATTGACTTCTAGAAGACTTTGATCAGTGCTCAGAAAGCAAAGTTGCATTTGATGTTCCACAAAGAGTGTAAAAGAGGATGTGTGGTGCCAGATTCCTTGATGAAGTAAAGTATGAGAGCCTTGAATCGCGATAATTTATGTGTTGATGTGTTGTGTTAGAAAATACCATGCCCGATTTTCTATGTAAACACTGCAAGAGAATCCACAAAGCAACGTTTCAAAAATGTTCAGCGTATGAGTAGTGACTTCTACCTCGTCAGGGGAAACGCCCTCTTTTAAGCTGGATATACATTCGCCTCAGAAAAGTTAGAGACGCAGAAGAGAAAAACGGAATCAACAATCAACCTTTCAACATGGAAAGAGATAGGAGAGGAATCCAATTTCTGTAAGCTTTCAACTCGACAATCAACAGTAGATAAGAAGAAAGTACTAAGTTGTGCATAAAGTTCTATAATCCGACAACAACTATGAAAATTATGTTTTGAAAATAGCTAAAGGCAACATTTTTGGGGATTACATTGAACAGGCCCATTTTAACTACTTCTTTAAAAGATTCAGCTCTTAAAAAAAAGAAAAAAAAAAACATGATAATCAGTGTAACACCAAAACCGACGAAGGAAGTGGTAATGATAAAAGTGCACATAGGTAAGATGATTTATTCGCTACGATATGCTAGTATATATGTAAACCATCGGTATTTAAACCATTTAAATTACAAATATCCTTTCCATAACACACGTCTCCCTCTATTTGCACATAAGACCCATAAACCCAAATATTTTATAGTGCCAATACGCAGCACTGTTGGTCGTGTCATATGTTGTTTAAATTCTTGTCACATTGTTAAAGCCGTCAGTTGCCACAATTTCCATATCACATATGATTAATTCTTTTGATTTTGCAAATCAAGTGCAAAAAATGCTACTTCAGGAATGGAGAAATTATGGATAGTTTCTATATAATTAGATACCTGTAAATGCCGCGCTAGGTTTTCTTTCGATATGAACTAGATATTTGGTTTGCTTTTATTTTATCGGTTATCACCATTTTACAGTTAATTAAAATTTTCTTATTAGGTACTTGTTTTGTATTTAATGGTAAATATTTTATACAGAAATTTGATAGAGATGGAAAATTGGCTGTCACCAGTTTTTGCGAACTTTAACATGTAATTCTATGAGAGTAAGTTGCTTAACTCCATTTTACCCGACATTGGCATGTGGTTCTTTTACGTTGGCGATATATTTAGTATCTGGAAAAAGCAGGTGGACATAGATCACACATAACACTGTTGGTTCAATTTAAAGGTGAGATGGAAAATAATAAGAATATATGTTTCTTCAATGTCAAAGCGATCACAACATATTTCAAAATTCAAATTGCATGGAAAAGGTAGCAATAATAATGTCATCACCAATGCGAGGTCTTTATTATAGAGATCTAAAACCTTCAGGAATAAGATTTTGTTTTTTAAGGACTCTTCATGGACTAGGTCTTACACATCATTTTACTTTATACGAACAGGATGAATGTTTCTCGCTTACCTAGAACCTATTTTATACCACTGCGAGTTTTAATGGCTAGAACAATATTTATGAAATTTCCTGTGCTACCTAAATCTGAGGAAAATCAATCTTGATAACTTGCATTATGAGATATAATATTTCTCTTACATCACGAGAGAAAACTGACATTTTGACATCCCTTATTTCTAACGTATCTCCCGGATTTTCTCTTTCAAAGGAGCAACTGCAGTTTATGCCCAGAAATTTGTCGTAAAGCTTGATATTGTCGAGTTTATTGACACGGTTTCTCTCTCTCTCTCTCTCTCTCTCTCTCTCTCTCTCTCTCTCTCTCTCTCTCTCTCTCCTCTCAAAGTATCACAAATTTCATTCTAATGTTATATAACAACCTCCTTTAACGTTTGAATCTCGTGATTCACGAGTAAAGAAGAATGAAATCAATAAGGATTAGACATCGTGACAGTTGGAAAACATTTCAGTCATCTTCTTGCCTCTGGTTTTAATTGAAATATCCATCGCTTCCTTCTTGGTTTAAGCCCAACCCTTCTTTTTTCTGTTTTTGTTTTTATTTTTCTTCCAGCCTGGATAAGAAAAGGCCATTCAAGTTTCATGCGCCTCTTGATGTGACAATTAGATTTCTTATTGGAGCTAATAAACCCGCCTTCCCTCTCTGCTTTACCTTTTCGTCGTAATTTTAGTAACAAGATCTTTTTTATAACCAAACTTGAAAAAGCGGAGTGTTTGGCTTCATCACACAATAACTGATAAAAGAAAACATGTGACCCGCATGAGAGGCACAGTACTCGACTCTAATTTTTCTATTTATTGCAAAATTACTCACCGGTGTGTGGCAATGAGAGCCAATGAAGGCGAAATGAGGCTTGTAGAAGGCAACGAATGTTTATACTTTTTACAACGAATGTGCTGTGAAAACTTCCCGTGCATTTCTGTTTCTAATCCCTAAACACAGCCGTAATTTATCTTTAGAGAGTATATTTAATTATTTTTTTCAAATATTTTGTTTATGAAAACGTAATGGAAATTACAGCCAGTATTTGAAAATAAATCTCAATGTCTATCTTTTTCTTTTTTATTGAAGCACAATTTTCATTTGAATTCTGTGGCATGGGAAAACTGATAAAATTTCCCTAACTTGAGCTTCTTTTTCTTTTAGATTTTATACTTGAAAATATGTTTTTTTGCAATATGATTGATGATAAATAATAAGTTTGCTTTAATTGAAATTTTCATATTTCTAAAATTGCCTGATATTGTTTTAGAAACTGGTGAAATATTACAAATCAGTTTTTTTTTAATATTTGTTCCTAAAGAAATTTTATTATGTTCTCCTTCAAAATAAGTTTTTTTTTATCGCGATAATACCAACATATACTCATATCTTTAACTGTCAAACGTTTCTACCATGTTCTAATGAAATGAAGAATTTACTCTATTATATCCCATTAAAAAAAATATAATAGATTCATTCCAAAGTAAAAACGTACTACCCTTGTGTAATACATTGCACTAAATGAAAACACCCACCAGTGGTAGCATTCACAAATGTAATATATTTAATGATTAAAAGACTAGAAGTTTGTATTTTTGTCTGGGTAAAGGCGAAGTCGTATATATGCATACCTGTTTTGTGCACTCTCTTCAATTTAAGAACAAGAAACGTCTTCATATAAACCTTTTTAATTGCTATAGTCTACCTAAGTACCAGGTCTCCCTTTATAAAAAAAAAAAATAAATAAATAAATAAAATAGGAAACGAAAATTGTGAAAGAAGGAAGTTAAAGCGTTAAAAGAGTCTGGTAAAAGCGGAGACAGGAGGAAGGAGAAGAAGCCACTGAACCGTTTAATTGGAAAATGAACAAGTTCCATGGAGTGAATTTGGGAAAGGTGTCTTCTTTGCCAACTTGCCTCTCGCCATGGTGAGCATTTCTAGGTATTGTCAAGAGGAGTTGGGGAAAATTGAATTCATGCATCGCACTCGTCAATCACAAACTAGAAATTGGTCGGACTATATAAGTGCAAGGGGTAAAAGAGGCATCGTTGTTCACTGGTTATCCCATAAGTCTTTCTAAATCGTCATCAAGCGCTTGGGATATCTAACTGTAACTTGTTAATTTGTCGCCTCTAAATACAATCAGATAGATCTGAGTTTCTACTTTAATTTACATAAGAGCTATATCTTTTATGAAACAATACCTTTGCGATCTCGTCAGTGCATACAATTTAAGGGATTAATTAAAGTCGTCAGTACTGCACCTGATGTGTCGCACATGAAGCATATCTGAGGTTGTTGGAAGCCTCCACTCTAATCCTCGATGCACCCACCTTTTAGCCTTTCACTTTATCCCATTCCCACTTCCTTTCTTCTATGCCGTTCAACCACTCCAACTCCCTCTTTCCCTTTTCTTAAGCGCTGAATGGCTATAAATGTCTGAGTGCTTCTCTATGTAGCCGAATTTTCATAATCGATGCATGTGTGTATTTTTCAATTTTATTTGATTAATTATTATTCCCCAGGCTTATTGTTATTAATAATGGAAGATGAATATTCGTAAATCTAAATAAACTTTCCATCTACATCGTCCGAGGGCACAAAATAAATTACTTGTCAATACAATTTTAACTGAACATTTTGTGGTAGGTGTAGAAATAATGAAAAATATAAAGTAGAATTTCTCATTCATTTTAAAAACATTGAAAACGACGAATCTGGTATCGTTTTCAAGTTTTTATTTGTTAACGTCAACGACTGTTACAAAATTATTCACTTTGGAGAACTATTTGAATATCCTGTAAATGAAACACCAAAAATTTTTTCAATCATCCATGATGTCCAAACACAAATTCAAAAGCTTTACAGACGAATAACTCCTTCACATCATAAAGAAGCGTATTAATGAAAACAGAACCACTACCTATTTCACACTGCAATTACAGATATTTGTTTCTCTTGCGCTCAAGATGAAAATAATCAGATGGTCTAGCTAAGA
>NC_061109.1:4057300-4069800 GCF_015104395.2 Macrobrachium nipponense
CAATTGACCACATTCAAACCTCTGGTAAACAAAATTTTACTCATAAAACATATTAAACATACATATACAAAGAAAAATATGTATGAGGCAACTGATTTGTATTTAAGTCTGTGATTGTATCTTTGAGATCATTCATAAACATGTTACAAATACAAGGGTCTAAATGAAACAGGCCACTAGTAATATTAAATTATAATGGGGAATAAGTGTATAATGGCAGATTCTAAAAGATTTCGTGATAAGACATCTTTTTATCTTGCAATTACTGAACTACCAATCCAATTTATCAGGTGGTTGTTTTCACTTGAATGAATATTGCATTAGATGTTTGCCAAGTTTTGATGGAATATTCACGCTGTTTGATTCTTACATCTAGACCCTTGCTCGATTGCCTGAGATAAAAGGAGGGCAGTTCATACTTGGAATTTTATATATTATGCTGTTACTTTCCCTGGGGCCATTTTTTTACTAACATTCCCTTCTTTAGTATGTTGTTATAGGAAAAACGAGGTTGACCTTAAAGGATTTTGATGTTGTTTATTTTAAAAATACCAGAAAACTATATCTTTTTGTAAAAACGTGAAATTAAACATTTTCAAAATACACAAACAGATATCATGATGCCTCAACGCCCATCCATTATATATATATATATATATATATACCATATATATATATATATATATAATATATATATATATATATATATATATATATATATATATATATATGTGTGTATATATAACTATATATATATATATATATATATATATATATATATATATATATATATACATATATAATATAATATATATATATAGATATTAATAATATTATATAATATATATATATATATATATATATATTATATATATATATATATATATATTGACTTAAGATATTGTTACCTTCTATGTTATCGAATGGCCAATATGCCGTCTGTTCCCGATGTTTGAGGATAACGTTTACAAGCGTCATAGAATTACCGTCTCCCTCTAGTTCGGTCACAATGACTGCCTTCCAGTGACCTAAAGTAACCAGTATTATTTTTATTACCACAGAAGGTAAAGAAGTTTTGGTATACATTTATGTTACCTCTACCTATGATTTCAGCTAAAATTTCATTCGATGTGATTGAAATCAACCAATCTAGATAGTAAGTTCCTTTTCCTTTCTTACTTCAGCGACTATTGCTATATTCATGGCTGAAATTACATTAGTAAAATAAAATACATAATAATGAGATGTCAAAATAAATATTGAACTTACATATATAGTATATATGTGCGCGTGTGTGAATGTTCCTATCCCGTCCAGAGCAGATGCACTTGCAATAGATAATTCCTTTAAGGTGAAAGTTCTTCTCAAGGTAAAGAGGATTTATCTTTGTCCTCGGAAGAATTTGAATAATCTGCGTCAGCTCCAAATTTCATTAAATGCAAGTCATACCAAAACTAAAAACAAATGCCCAGCATCTAAAAACGCTTAGAATCGCATAAGATCAGCAAACAAACTTTGTATCAACTAACAGTATTCGGAGCAACACTTTCCCCTTGCTTTCAGCAGTGGTAGCGAAGAGATATACAACAGGATCTGTAATAATTTGCTATCTAATAAGATGACCCCACGCCTAGGGTCCTTCGTGGATTAAGGGATAAATATAGTATACACTGTTTACTTTCATATAGCTTGTTATCTGAGTGTAAACAATGAACATCTTTAAAACTCTCTCTCTCTCTCTCTCTCTCTCTCTCTCTCTCTCTCTCTCTCTCTCTCTCTCTCTCAACATAGTTCTCACCCATGTAAAAAATGCGTGTGTCTATTTCTCATTAAAAAAGAATTGCCGCCAACTATGACGGCATAATTCATTTTTCAGTGACAGATGTACGACCTGGAAACGACGATGTCATTGTGTCGTTCCTTTCTTGTGAAGTCTTCGCTGTTGGTAAATTGCCGTTGTTGAAGCAAAGGAGGTCGGGAAATCGCGAATCTCACTCCAGGCGGAAATGAAACACACGCTTGCAAATTCTTGAACGACATCGCTACACAAAACCAGCACCTTCCAACTATATTTGTGAAGAGGACTGGGTTCTCTCATACGCTTATTTATCTTATATGTTCATTGTGGAGTACATGATACTATATTAATTCTCCAAATATCATTTTGGTTGTTCTTTTTAGGGTAGCCATCGCCGTTTTATTATTCAAGTCAGGATTAGGCATACGTATGTTGGGGTTTCTTTGAAAGTGTTTTGCGTTACTTACCTCAGTATATTAACATCATCAGCAATCTCTTTATAATCCCTATCTGTCAGTTATACGAATCTTCTTGTATTGTCTTTTCTCTCATTTATGTCAGTTTCTGCTCAGTAAAGGACGTTTAACGTCGAAAGGTCTCGCAGATCCTCCTTCGTTTATTTTTCCTTCGTGGCATATATCTTTATATATATATATATATGATGTAGAATCTCTTTGTAATTTTTACCGGAGACCTATGCAATTGTAATGGCCACAATGGCCTCGTAACATCCCGACTTCGCGCTTTTTCGGATGGTTCTGTTCCAGCTCTAATAAATATATCTGAAAACAACTGATATTTTAGTTGTGAGTGTTTCATATTCCTACATAAATAGACAGGTTTACGGAATATAGAAGTAGATATTATGTTTGTTTCGGCTGTATCCATAACTTGTCAAAGTTACTTATGCTTAAAGTCTATAGGGAATTTCTCTTACGTTACGTCCCTTTCGAAAATCGCAAAATCACGCACGTGTCTAGGGGAAACGTTTATGGCCCAAATATGTTTTGGTTGTGCTGTTATGAATGTGGCAGCAGCAATATATCTAATAAGTTTCCATAATGCAGTAGATATTAGAATGTAATTAAAAACAAACTGTTTTAGCCCCAACATAAGGAATTCATCAAGGCCCACTACCCCAAACGACTTGCTCTTCTATTTTGGTATCAACGACCGGATGTTTAATCATAGGAGGTTTCAGTGCTTTCCAATATTTTGTTCTAATTAATTAATCACCTATAGAGAAATATCCAAGTAATGAATCTCAACGTTTTTTAACTACCCGAGTTACAAACGCAATTTCAATTACTAATGAGGCATCATTTATGAGGGATATTGTGATGTATGAAGGATATGATATGGAGGAGTTATGAAGTTCCATTTGACAACGTCTTGGTGTGGAGAGAGAGAGAGAGAGAGAGAGAGAGAGAGAGAGAGAGAGAGAGAGAGAGAGAGAGAGAGAGAGGGTGTAATTGCTGTATGGATAGTTAATGACTGAATTGGTTGTTGATAGGTTCTGGGCTGTTTGCTGTTAGAGATCTGTGTTTTGAGTGAGAGTTTTTGAGTCAGTCTTTAGTCAGAACTGGTGACGTTAAGTAGTGTCGGTAGAGTTCTTTGAAGGCTTTGAAAGTCGGTTAAGTTTTTGTGTGTATTTGATTTGTTGCTTGCTTGTTGTTGAGTTAATGTATTTTTGCTTTATAGTTGTTGTGCCTGTGCTGTTGTCTTTGTTGTTATTCTTTGGTGTAGTTAGTGGGTGTGTATGTTTTTGCCTTTGTGCTGTTTTTTTTTTTGTGTTGGTTGTGTTGTTTGTGCAGTGGTCTTGGGTTGTGATTGTTCCTTTTTTGTTGTTGTGTTGTTGAGTTTTTGGTTGTTTGCTGTGTTGTTAGGTTGTGGTTGTGTTTCTTGTTGTTTGCTGTGTTGTTTTGTGGTTGTGTTCCTTGGTTGTTGTTGTGGTTGTTCTTGGTGGTTGTTGTTGTCATTGGTTGTTGTTGGGTTGTAGTCCTTGGGTGTTGTTGTGGTGTTGTGGTTCTTGGGTGTTGTTGTTGGTGTTGTTGTTGTTTATATCTCTGTGACCTCGACAGCGGACAGCACAGGATAGCCCGGAGTAACTGGATTGATTGGTAAGTACATGTGTTTTGTTTTTTCATTTGTTTTTGTATAGTGTTGGTAGGTACATGTGTTTTGTTTTTGTTTTGTTTTGTATAGGTGTAGGTCAATTGTCTTGCTGTATTTGTTGTGTAATGAAGAAAGTGTGATTAAGGGTGGATTTTGGCAGCTGGACTGATTAGGTATAAGTGGAGGGGGGGGGGGGGGGATTCTGCAGCATGTTTTGAGTTGTGATTCCGCCACAATGAATCCATTGAAAATATATTTTGTTCTTTGCAATAGCTTTCATCATTGTTATTTTGCTTTATTTATGACCTCTCCTGATGCCTCCTTGGATTCAACCCTGGCATCCATCGCTGCTTGAAGTGAAAGAGTAATGGTTGGAGAGCATCTGTTTATCTCTACTTTCTTCAGTCTTACTTCTCTCCCTATTTATTTAGTGGCAGGCCTGTTCCTTTCAAATTCTTCTTGAATTCATTTGCCTTGAATAAATAAGGAAAACAATTAGGATTGATAGGCCCCTTCGTTCACAAACGTTCACGACAAAAAAGTACTACACATGAAAGAAGTTATAGATTTTTTTAAAGATAGGAGACTATAGTTTCTCTTCTGACTTCATTCTAACCGTTCAAGTGAAACTATTCTTCTCCATCTGTTACAAATATTTAGACACTTCTGAAGTTCATGTTATTACTCATCCTAAAATAAAACTAAAGATAAAAATAAAATTAATAATAACTCGTTCTGGTAGCATACCAAAACTAAATCGATAAAATCGTAACTTTCGAATCTAGACGAATTGCAATCTCTAGTTTGATGAATCAAGCAAATAAACTAAGTTAGACAGAACTGCGTCGTAATGAGAAAACTCCGCAGATTCTATAATAATGGCAAGAGTAAGAAGTAACTTTCAGTTTAGTTCACATTTTGTTTGGTTTAGTCAGAATTTATAATGTGCGATTTATTTACCAGAAACTCATGCAGTTTATATATATTATATATATATTACATATATATATATATATATAATATAAATATATATATATATATATATATAATATTAAATATATTATTATATATATATATATATATATATATATATATATATATATATATATATATATATATATATATACAACGAGGTACAAATGTCCTTTAATATCTAATTCACGCACTCTACCTCGGAATTAATATATTTTCATATATGCTTAACCGAAGGTGAATTTTATTAGGCGATAATAGAATTGTTGAAATTCTATTATCGCCTAATAAAATTCCCCTTCGGTTAAGCATATATTAAAATATATTAATTCCGAGGTAGAGTGAATTAGATATTAAAGGACATTTGTAGCTCGATGTATGTATATGAATCATGGTAATGAGATATGACTTATATGTGTGTATTATATATATATATATATATATATATATATATATATATATATATATATATTATATATATATATATATATATATATGTCATATCACATTATCGATAGGATCTAGATGAGGTAATACATTAGTAAACAGCAGGGTCCATAAAACACATTATAAAAGTCATGGTTTTAATCACAAGAAACTTTTCCCTCCTAAGCTTAGTGCATCTTCAATTTCTAAATTAACACACTTATTGAAATATTAGAAATCACAATGAAATTATCATTAACATCAAATTACGAATTATATAAAAAATAAAATAAAATTAATAATTTAACTTCACTTCTAAAAAGTCTCAGGAATTGGGCACAATAAATTATAGACCCACTGCTTAATAACCTGATAGACAGACAAACAAACATATGCAGAAGTCGAGTTAAATAAAAGCATGTAAAAAGGGTGAAAAAATATTACAGCTACGAAGGTGTATTTCACTTTTTATAAGCGAGTAAACAAAGTGTCACGACGGCACTCTTCAGAAATTCGCACTTTTTTCCTCTTCACGGTCTCTTTGTTCTCTTACTCAAGCTTTCTTGTAAAAGCTGCTGTTCTTTTCTCTTGGAGCAGCATCATTATGTCAACACAGTTCCTCTTTGTTAAAACCTGTGAGACCTTCACGCAATGAAATGGAAACAAGCGTTAGTCTTTTCTCCAACAACGAAACGTCAAACTGCATTCTGAGCTCAAAAGGTTTTTCTTTATACGCGCCGAGAGACTTGAAGTTACCGATTTACTGTTCATTTCTGACCCTATGTGGCATCGTTTTGCGGGAATATCTTCGAGGCTTTTAGTCGGACAGTAATGACATTCTAATACAATATTACAACACCCCATGCAAATCTATAATGTTATAAGAGTTCGTCAAATTTATGTACTTTAGGAGGTTACTCAAATGATTTTAAGTTGGTCAGTCAGAACCCAAACACCTGAGCACAGGTTCGGATAAGTCTACTTACCCACCACCCTTCATAACTTCCCTCCTTCCCAACCAACAAGCTCCCACAATACCCCACGCAAACCATCCTCTATCCACACCTCCTCCCCACTCCAATCCACCCCAACCCCTACTCTCTCTCTTCCTTCTTCTCTCTCTCTCTCTCCTCTCTCTCTCTCTCTCACACACAAGGAGATTTATAGTCTTACACACACGTAGTTATTCTATATTAATTTTGTTTAATAGTTTAAAAATAGAAATGTTCGATGTAATTACTGTAAATATTCATTGTCATGCGATCCAGAAAGTGGTTTGTCGCTGGGTACAGAAGGTGAGCTGCAATCATACTCCCCGTGGCCGGTTTGCTTAGATGCGCAAATGGGAGCAAACATGTAATTGTACTCCGACACTTTAATTTGTTCAACCAAGAAAGAAAAGCTGCCGCACAGAAAATAATTCTTGACAGGTAATTATTAACCCTAGCATTTTTTAGGTATAGTCTTATATAATGAATTTTACAACAATGAAAATTTATTGTCAAATTATAGTGATATTAATATCATGATAACTATCATCAAACCCAAGAGTTCCTAAGGAATCGTTTTTTTTTTTTCTAATCTACTTGACATTTGGGGAGGTGCCGTTCGGCGAACCATGGAATTTGTAGAGGATTGTTCATCCTCTAACAATATCCATGACAGTGTGGAACTTGTCATTGTTGCTTCCTACTGCGATGATGAGAAGCTATTTCTTGACAGCAATGACGATTAAAGTTAAATCTGTGAGTTCTTGTGAGTATAATTATCTATTAATTCTATAACTAATAATACTTATTTTCCATTTTTACTGACGCCATCTAATTGTAGAATACGTATGCCCATTGGCCAATCTATCTCACCACATTATACGAACAATCGAACAACAGGTACAGAAAAACCATACACATACTTACAATCTAAGAGCAAAAAATATATTTTCCCACGACAATTCTTAGGCAGAATGAGGTTGAACGTCATAACGGAGCTCATTACGACTCAACTCATTGTTGGGATATACTCATTTGAGTTATAATGTGGCCAGATCATGCAATATAATAGTGTACAATGTATACTATATTTATATTTTCCAGTGTGTTGTGTAATTCAAATGAGAGAGAGAGAGAGAGAGAGAGAGAGAGAGAGAGAGAGAGAGAGAGAAGGGTGTGATAGAATTGGAGGGGGAAGAGGAGGGAGTGGGAGGAGGGAGAGGTGTGATAGAAGGTTGGGTTTACGAGAGGGATTGTGGGAACCTGTTGGTGGTGGAAGGAGGGATCTGACTAAGGGGAGGGGGTTGGGTAAGTCGACTTTCGAACCTGCGCTCAGGTGTTCGGGTTCTGACTGACTACAACTTAAAATCATAAGTGAAAACTCCTAAAGTATATAACATTATAAATTACAGTGGGATGTTGTAAACTTTTGTGTTAGAATGTCAACACTGTCCGACTAAAGACCTTGAAGATATTCCCGAAGCACGTTACCACATCGGGTCTGAAATGGTTAGTAGTTGTTGAGAACTCTTCGTTTTTAGACCTCATGATGTCATCTTAGAATAATCCCTCTTGAAAGCTTTCCCACTGCAATGGCTTCAGCCTCCAGGTCTTTCGGCGCCGATAAAGGTTTTCATTTCCGTCTAGTTGTCAATGCTAACATTGATTGAACGGGAATGAAGATGTTATCACAGCTTTATGGATTAAATTCTAGTCATTAAATACTAGTAATGTCATACATTAAGTCCAGCTGTTTCAGTAATATCTAATATCCATTGCATTTCGGTATGAGAGAATGAATCGTATTAGAATTTCATTAACTTTTCTACCAAAATTCTTACTGCTCCGCCATTCAACCAAGGAAAAACAAACATATATGTAAATATTCTGACACACAGAATATTAGCCTCCAAAATGAACCCATCAGAATTACTTGCAATTTAGGCTTTTTGGAATACCAGCGTGGAACCTGACCACAATTCTCGTGAAAAATGAGGAAATGATTCAGTGTTCCACCTCCACAAAGGAACCAAAATATAGGGTGTCTCATTATGAAATGAATTTTTTTCTTATTTCTTTATCTGTTGCAGAGAGAGAGAGAGAGAGAGAGAGGGGGGGAGAGAGAGAGAGAGAGAGAGGAGAGAGAGAGAGAGTCCATTACCCTTACTGCGCCGAGTGTACGAGCTCACAAATATTGGTAGTTAAATTAAATTTAGTTCCTCTCTTACACAGGTCATATGAGGAAGTGTAGAAAACAAAACTGAGCTATACATTGTATAAAATATTTATTTATTTCTCTATTTATTTATCTACTTATTTTCAATTTATGGAGCCTAAAATTTTATTTCAATAACTCTTTAGACATCAGGCATAAACTGACGTCACGAATCCATTCACGTATCTCGGACAAATTATTTTACTTCATGAATATTTAAGCTCATCAGTGCCACTGTTGAGCAGAAGAATTAAGATTAGTTATGTAGGAAATATATTAGCAAGGAAACTCTACTAGTAGAGTTTTTTGGTAGATGAAGGCGAAAGAGAAGTAGAAGAGAAAAGCAAATCAGGATGTTTGCGATATGAGACTTGTAAAACGCAGAAAAGGACTGAGTGAGACATAACAAAAATCGATGATGCAAGCTGTTTTGATCCTCGAGCAACGAATAACAAGTGGGTGGAACGGACTGCCCACAGCACGCCCTGATTTGTTAGATGTCGTCACCGGAAGTAGTAGGCGTGAAAGATTACCCAATTATGAAGAATTAGGGTGGTCTCCAGAAGAAGAAAGGGTGGAGCTAGAAATCAGAACTGGGTCCAAAGTTCAGTTGGAACGAAAGAAAAATTCAGTTAACAACTCACTTCTGGACGCATAACTTGTGTCGGTTTAAACTCTGTTTACCCTGTGTCATTTGTGTGTGATAGGAAAGTGAAATTGTGTGTGTTACGTGTTACAATGAAAATTAAGAAAAAGAAACATGGTGTTTAACTTGCCCAGAATCCTAAAGGAAACCGAACTCACATATCTATGTAACCAGCCTCCTGAGAGATTAAATAAAAGATCAAATGAGAGATCAAATATGAGATCAAATGAGAAGTCCAGAAGAACAGAGAAGTATTCGAAATATATAACCATAAGTTCCTAAGAGAGATAGAAACTCAACGAAGTATAGATAAAGAGTAACCCCCCACCCCCCCACCCCCCCCCCCCCATATAACATATAGAACAAATTAATAACAAATAAAAAACAAAACTAAACAGAGAGAAGACATCACAACATAAAAATATAAAATTCATAACATCACAACTTTCTGCGATATCTCCTTCTTGCCAATGCAACTGGGTACTATCAGGCCACGAAACGACCCTTCAATCTCACACCACTGCTGTTATTCGACTCATCCCTCCTGGAGATAGATAGCTCATCTTGCCTGGGCATCATTTCACCTTTCATTATATAATGATTCGACTATCCAGCTCTTAACTCCTTCCGCCAACAGTCCTTCATTCAACCTGACTCATCACGTATCAGCCAGCCACCCTCTCCTCCTTCCCATTACTATATTCAATCGACTTTCCATCTGATTTCTCTTGACTTGTGGACGCAGAGTAATCTTGTTTTCTGGATAGCAAACACATTCTTCTCCACTTCCATATTATGTTAGGCCTTTTTCTCTCTATGCATATAACAGGGTAATAGTTTTTCCTCCGATGCTCATGAAGCTTCATCATCAGTATTTTAGGACATTTGTTAGGAATTAACAACTCAAAATAATTGTTCAAGTATACTCAGAGATGTACACACACACACACACACACACACACACACACACACACACACACACACACACACATATATATATATATATATATATATATATATATATATATATATATATATATATATATATATATATATATATATATATATATATATATCATATATATATATATATATATATATATATATATATAATATATATATATATATATATTATGTAATAAACGTGTAACTCGAGCGTCAGGCAAACAACAAACAAACCAGCGGCTCGCGACTTTCCTTTCTCTCTCTCGCCAAACGACCGCTGTCTCTCTCTCTCTAACAGCGATACCTCTCTCTCTCTCTCTCTCTCTCTCCACCGCTTTCTCTCCACTCTAACAGGTAGTCAAATGAGAGAGTTGCATTTATTAAAAATAAAACATTTATTAACAACGAAAAAATAGCATACTCAGAGATGTACACACACACCATAGACCCCTTAAATGAGAAGGACTAGTATCTTGCACTCTCGGGTTGCGAAACTTGGGGGTCCCACTATTTTTATGACGTATATGTTCACTGTATGTAAACAATGATTTGTATGTATGTAAACAATTATTTGAATGTATGTAAACAATGAATTTAATGTATGTAAACATTTTTTACATTTATTCACTTTTAGTGCCGTAATGTTAGTCATAAAATGGGCCTATTTAAGGAGTTTATGTTTTAGTCGAAAAAGGAATGTAATCTAGCAATATATTAATAAAACCTAATTGCCAAAACTGTCTTAGACCATAATTGATATAATTTATTTAATTTTGTTTCAGGGGTTTCTACTAACAACGCACAATGCCTAAGAAGTGTAATGTCTACGGATGTCGAGGAAATTTCAGGGATGAACCATACACCAAAGTAGTATAATTTCCAACTGATGAAGTGGAGCGAAACCGTTGGATCGATGCTATGCCAAATGAGCGTTCCAGTTTTTTTGCTACAGCTGAAGCAGATCTATGCCTGTGCTCATCATTTTGACTGTGAATGGATTACAGTTAAAGGAGGGAAAAGACCAAGTCATCCACAATCCATTTTCCCTGGAGTTTCAAAGTCATGCTTAAAGCAGGTCCCCTCAGCCACCCAGAATTACAACTGCTTCAGCCAGGAGACCCGAGCTGAAAACGAAAGACTCCGAAATGAAGTTGTGGATAAGATCGGCGACTTTTATTCATTTTGTAATGACATCCAGGAGCATATCTCAAAGGATTATCGTATTGTTTGTGATAGTGATGATATTTACATTTCTAAAACTGATGCAAAGGGCCGTTCCGTTATCCAATTTCTCATTTGCAACATGTGAAATCGTCATTTGGGTTTTTTGTATCTTAAATGCGTTTGAGAAAAATGGAAGGAAATACCTAAGACATATTTTTCTAAAGATGGTTGTCTGCAAAAGAATAGCCTTCTCAGTAAATGGTCCCAGTTTGATAAAATTATGTCATGCATAACAGAGTATGAGTTCAAAGATGCAGACTATCTGAAAAGTGCAGTACAGGAATTGAGCCATATGAGTTGTTCTGATTCGCCTCATTTTCAGTTTCTTCATTCTCAGTTACAGTTATTACTCACTCATCCAGAAGGCCGTCGCTTTGACAGAAATCTTTGTTCTTGGTGCCGAACTCCATAACATTTCACCAGCTGCATATAAAATGCTACGAAAGTCTGGTTCAGTTGTTTTACCTAGATGTGAACTGTTGAAAAAAAACTTCTCTCCTGTAGTCTACATGATAAAAACTTGGAGCAACTTTTTCAAAAACTTAAACCTCAGCAGCGTCTTGTCAACTTCTTTTTGATGAAGTGGAAAGCCTCACAGAAACACTTAGGTACTCAGGTGGTCGTGTTGTTGGTTACGCTCAAAATGGCTCTTGTGATACCGAAGTTCTCGCAACACATGCTTTAGTAACTGAAGTTGTCTGCCATTTTGGTGGCCCTATATATACTACGCATTTACCCTGTTGCAAAACTTAATTCAGATCAACTCAAGGAAATTCTGGTAGAAGCTCTAGTAGCGGTTAGCGATGCTGGTGGTACTATAATTTCTTGTGTAGGTGATAATTGCAACACAAACGTTGCAGTTTATGGTAAATTAGGTGGTCCTGGTAAAGCTTTCATAAAATGCTATAAATTCTCATGCTTTCCTTGTTGTTTTGGACTTATGTTTTCATCTTTCAAAAATGTACAAAGAAACTAACTGGATAACCGTTCAGGATAAGGAACTTTCTTTCATAAAAGATGGAAAACAAACATAGTTGCACGATGGAAGGACATAGAAGCACTGTACGATGAAGACAGGAGAAACAGCATCCGTCTAACCAAGATCACATACACAGCTGTGTACCCAAAGCCTTTGACAGAGACAAAGCGTGCCTTTTGTTTGTCAAATCT